>NC_136017.1:2570183-2652683 GCF_048128805.1 Centroberyx gerrardi
AATTGCTTTCGACCGTGAAGCGGCGCCCCGCCAGTCCGAAAAAGGCCCGCCGTTGCCCGCCGCCGCCGCCGCCGCCACGGAGCGACGCGGGATATATCCCAGGTTTCCGCAGGTACGGAGCGGGATCCCCTCAGACGGAATTAAGGCGGCGAACAGGAGGAACGGGTCGTGAATGCACTTATCTCATTTGTCTGACGGGTTTAAACGTTTATTAAAGGCCTCAGCCCTAATTCCCTCAAGCAGGTGTAAGCTTCGGTCGAGGTGTGAATTATATCCAATCGAGCAGATACGCTCGTAATATGATGAACGCCGGCTAAGCTTCTCCAGGTGGAAATTGAATAACTCATGGTTTCTGGGCGTAATCCATCCGTGTATTGTCGGAGACAAATAGAGGGAAGCGCTGTTTTTCTTCTTCTTCTTCTTTTTTTTCTTCTTCTTCTGTTGCCTTTTGTGCAGAAACACTTACAGCAGTAAACTCATTACAGGCGTCTCTTTATTACACAAATACAAACACATAGGAAATTCCAAAATCTGGGTGGTTTTTGTACGGGACATGGTCTTGGAATGGGATCCCTCAAAAATATAGACGAGCTATATTTTAATTTACTGCTCGCTTTTCGTGAATTATTTTATTCTAAGCGCCTTAATTTGCGTAAATATTTAGCATTAACGGCTGGATTTAGTATGTTAGTGTCACTGAGCGATACAGGAACACATGGAGCGTGTTTATTTATTTATTTTTTTTTGCCTTTTTTCCGCGCCCCGGGTCACATCACAACAGGCCAACGGTGGATGGACAATGTTCACCGATGCAACAAACACAAATGGGTATTTGCTTTCCTCCGAGCGTCATCTGCCACCTGGTTTTAGTTATGAATATGGCCATGTGGAATTATTCCTGAGAGAATTCACAGAAACAATATGACACGTAAATAAATGATCGAGTCAAAACCGGCAACTTTTTAAAGGGAATTTGGGTCATTTTGGAGCGTTTTAAACTCTTGAGGATGATTTTGTTTTTTCTTTACTAGAGCGAGCAGTTCATCTTCCTAAAATATTATATCTTCGCTGTCGGGTGAAAACCTCGTATCAAAATGTCAGTTTCTCAGGAACGAAGGAAAACAGCCTCGTCTTTCGCTTGACAACCGTATTTTTGAGTTTATCCAATAGGGTTTTTGAAAGGGTTTCGTGAATCCAGCTGAATTTTCTTTAAACCAGATAGAGGAGAACCAAATCCTTCGACTGAAGCGAAAGCATGAAAACGACTACCAGATATGAGGTTTCTTCTTTGTGTTTTTGTTCTGTTCTTCTTCTACACTCATTCCTACCTGGGAGTCGGAGGTTCGGCGCCTTGTTCAAGGGCTCTAAAGCAGCGGTAGATGTTGAGGGAAGGAGGGGGGGAGGAGGGGATGGATGGATGGATGGATGGATGGGGGGGGGGGTCGTCATTCACTTCCCCCCCCCCCCACAGAGCCTGAGAGCGATGCGGCAGCGCAGCAGGGAGCGGAATTAAAAATCTGTGCAGTCATTTTCCATGTGGCATCAGTCAGGAAAACGCTGCTTTAACACGGAGGCTTCATTTATGTACTGATATATTGATTATTTTCATTTGGAAATGTATTACTCTTCGTTTTGTGGCAGTGTGTGACGGCTAAACGCGAATTTGACGTCCGTTTTGAGGCTGGAAAATGTTGATTTTTATGATTTATGATGGGTTAAGAAAGTTTTTCCTATTTATTTCATTTCATATTTAAAAAGGAAATAACTCAAAATGTGAATATACAGTACTCAAAATTGTAGATGGTCAAATTCTGGTCTTCTACTTGTACTTAAGTCCTGATTTGGCAAATATGGATCTTGTATTATAGAGATATTGGATGATAAACGTCAAGTAAAGATATTTTTTTTCCTTCTCAAAACAGATATAAAGTGTTTTCCACATTGAGTATTGATCTCTAAAGAAAAAGCAGCAGATGGGTTGTTGTTGTCTTTATATATAAATCTGAATCGCAGTGACTTGTGACCGCATAACTAATATTTAACTTCAGGGGGGGAAATTCTGAGGAAATCCCCCAAAACACTGAAGCGCCATTGTCGTCCCGGGTCAAAAAACAAGAGGGGGAAAATACAGCAGATGAATGCGATCATGTGACCAGAAGTAATGAAAACCGTGACCCATTTGTACGCCGATAATTAGCCATCCGCAGCCGAGGGGCGCTGACCTCCGCAGCCCGGAGGAACGCCGCCGCCGCCGCCGCTCGAACCCGCCGCTTCAAAAAGCTCAGGAACGAACCCCTCGCATGATGTCAGAGCTTGACGAATCTCAAGTCGCCGCGCCGATAAGTTTCCATCAGCTGTGACAAAATAAACCTTGAGGGGGCTTGTGCGATCAAATTGAACATCGTCTTCGCTCTCAACAGAAGGAGAACATTACTTCTACGTTTCTGATTGCGGCGTCGTTTCGTTTTCTCCTCCAGGCGGCGTTCGACATGTGACGGAGAGATAAAGACGACTGCTGAGCGGGACGCACACAGTTTTTTAGCCGCAGTTGCGTGTGATGTGTTTGTCCCCCCCCCCCCCCCCCATCCGAACGTTCGTGGAATCACATGAACTCTGACCTTATCAGATGTAAAAACCGCCGCCGCAGTGTCGCTCCCGTCTCACTGTGACGATTGATCTCGCCGTCTTATCGCATCTCAAATCCCAACATAGAAATTGTCATATAATAGAGCATAACGGCAGATTAGAGGATGTAATTTTCTTTTCATTTTAACATCATTTCAAACCTTGAAGCAATGTTTGATATGTGGCAGAACAAGACTTTAACCACGATAACACTCAAAACTCACTTTAGTGTCTCTATTGGGAAGATTTAGCTTGCAGAACATAATCACAATAAGACAAACTGCTAAAACACATAAGACATTAAAGAGGCCATATTCTAAAAACTCAGATTTTCCTCTATTTATATACATCAATGATCAAAGATGTTTAATCCAGACATTGTTAAAATCTGCCTTTGTTTGAGTGAGTTATTGCATTTTTCAAACCTCCATCTTGTTTTTTACAGGCAGTTTTGACTCGGTCTCGATTGGCTAAAATTGTTCCAATCATACAAGTTTCAAATTCATTCAATAAATATAATTTGAACTAAACTACACACAGAAGAAAAGGTGCGGACCGGAACTGAAAATGGAGTGATGCTATAGAAGAACCATTTCAAGAACCTTTAATATCCCAAAGAACCATTTATGGTTCTTTGGGATATTAAAGGTTCTTAAAATGGTTCTTAAAAGGTTCTTAATTGTTAGTTATTGGATGGTGGGTGATGGCATGAATGTGGAAAATAAGCAGAAATGGTTCTTTAAAGAACCTTGATCTGAAAGGTTCTTTGTGGAACCAGAGATGGTTCTTCTATGACATCACTCTGAACCGAAGAACCATTGTCAGCACCTTTAAAGAACATTATTGTTATCCTGAGTAAATGTTGAAAACAAAACCATGAAAACTGAACAATATGTCTCCTTTTATATCGGATCGATCTCTTCCATCAGCTGGAACGGAACAAAACTGGCGCTGAATCACGTGACCCTCCGGCCTCGTCGCCGCCGCCGCCGTGCGACAACACGCCGACAACACGAGTTCACGAGCGAATCTTTAAGTCACGTCTCGAGAGTGAGAAGTGAGAGACGAGATTAGGAGCGGAGAACCTGGCGGTGGGAGCCGAGCGAGCGAGGGAGCGAGCGAGCGCGGCGCTTAGCCCACCACCGCCGCCGCCGCCGCCGCTGTAAGACGAGTTGAGTATCGCACCTACCAGGCAGATCGAATTTCAAACACCGAGTGCCAAGATCTTTATGTGGATTCCCTACTTCCAAATAGCTTAGGATTATTCTCCGTCTAAGCTAATACCTGGTGAGGAAGTAAAGCCTGAAGGATGGGATTATTTAATATGGCATTTTTAATGTGTGACACGCTAATCACATCTCAGAACAGGAATACTTCAACCATTTAACTTTCGTCAGGGGAGGAGAGAGGGTTTTGGGGGGCGGTGGTGGGGGGGGGGGGGGTAAGCCTTCAAAAGAGGACCCCCACCCCCCTTCCCCCAACACACACACACACACACACCACCTCGTACGGCAGAAGAAGAAACCTGCTGAAAACCCCACGATGACAATGACACATTGTCGTGCCTCCGAGGCAGAAAACGACAGAGACGGAGTAACCTACAGCGAAGGAACTTTCTTCTTCTTCTTCTTCTTTTTTATATATTCTGACTGTTGCGGCAAACGGGGGGGGAGGGGGGGGCTGAGAACGCAGGGAGTCTTTCCTAAGCGGTACACATCAATCCCGGGCCGAGACGGTGGCGGTGACGGCGGCGGCGGCAGACAGAATTACTCCTCTGTGTACCGATAATGATTTGACAATCCTTCGCACGCACCGGCGCCGGAATATCTGCCCGCGGATTTGCGATAAAGCCGAGTTTTCTCTCTCTCTCTCTCTCTCTCTCTCTCTCTCTCACTCTCTCTCTCTCTCTTGGATTCCCAAAAAAAGTTTAACAAGGTGAAGCAGATCTGACCACTCTTCTTCTTCTTCTTCTTCTTCTTCTTCTTCTTCTTCTTCTTCTGAGCCGGGGGGGAGGAGAGGGGAGGGGGGGGACGTAATGTGCTTGACAGGCGACTTCAAATGGGAGTAGAACAAGAAGAGTGATTTGAGGAGGAGGAGGAGGAGGTTGGGATACGCTCGCCTCTCTATCTCCGTCATCTGTCTGTGATCATTAATGGTTAAACATCTGAAGCGTTGCTATTATATCAGCATGGAAAGTTATTAAAACACACACCCCACCCCTGCCCTCTCTCTCTCTCCCTCTCTCTCTCTCTCTCTCCCTCCGTGTCTCTCGCCCCTCTAAGGATCGCCGCTCCGATAGCGGCGAGGAAATCAATGAAGGCCCTGAGAGCGGCGGCGGTGGCGGTGGCGGCGGCGGCGGCGGGTCTGGCAGACTTGACACGCAACAGAGGAAGGTAAATTATTGGAACTTTAATTACTTTGATCCGTCATGCATTGTAGCATTGTGTCAGGGAAGTCAATGCCATGACAGACGCCGAACAAAGGCCAGCGCCGCATTTTCATAACATCTTCACTCCCTTCTTCCTATAACGGCTGATTAAAGCCGGGGCGGCGGCGTCCAGAAGCCCTCAGCCCCCGCTTTTTTTTATTTTTTTTGTGTTGTTTTCCCCCCTCTTCCTCTCCTCTTTCCCTCCCCTCTTTACGCACTGATTTAGAAACTCATTTTGAAAGCTCTGTTTACCCGACTCATTACTGAAGTCGGGGGGATTGAATGGCGTGCGGTCCATTATGGGCCCCGCGCACCGCGGCTTTACAAACAAGCACAATGCCGCCGCCGCCGCCGCTATCGCCCTTATCACATTGTACGACCCGTAATGTATCGCGCTGTTTTTCCACCCATAAATATAAGTCCGCGTGTTTTCAGCTAAATTAAGAAGGATTTTCCTCCACAATGAAGCCGCGTCCGTCTCTGAGTGGAAGAAAACAATGACAAAAGTAAATGGAAGAGAGTGAGAAATCCCTTTTTTTTCATCAATGGGGTGCACAAAATTACTCCTTTTTTTTTTTCCCCCTCCTCCCTTATTTCATGAATATTCTGCCACTTAGCGTTCGGGATGAATCTGCAGGATTGTTCTGGCTGCTGATAAATGGGCAGCATGTGTGGTAATTTAGAAACGAGCATTAATCTCCAATCGCGGGCCGAGAAGGGAAGAAGAAGAAGAAGAAAAAAAAAATAATAAAAGGTAATTGATATCTAGGAAATGGGCAGACCCCCCAAAAAAAAGTTATGCAGATGTAACTAAGGCGATCATCTGCGTTATTAATTGCACAAACCGAAAGCCATCAGTGGGGGGGGGGAAAAACAGAAAAGAAAAGCGCTTTGTTTTAATTCTTCATTCACGCGCTTAAGTACGATTAAAACTGTTGTTTGTGTCGAAGTCGTCGTCAAGCCGCCGTCAAGAAAAGGAACGCCACTCTCTCCGCCGGAGTCTTAATTGATTAGCGGATCGGGAGGATTTGCTTCCTAATCGCACCACCAAGAGTTCCACTGATGGTTTATACTTCTGTCTCTGACTGATTCGATGTGTTTTATTGTCTCGTGCAGTTTGGGGATAATCCTAAACAATGTGACCAAAATGTGCTTCGGGACACTTTTTCACCCCCCCCTCGTGAGGTTTGTGGAGGACAGGCGGGACGTTAGCGGTCAACAATCTCCATCTTAACAAGTCATTTAGTCTGTTTTCGAGTTCTAAAATCGTAATTTTCTTAAAATACGTGAAAAAATCTGCCAGTGAGGTTTGATAATTTCTCTTGTTTCCAATGCAAATCGACTTGTTTGAAGAATTTAGTAGAATCAAGAGTCATTTTCTTGACAGCAGTGCAGTGATCTGCCTTATTCTGACTGGTGTCAACAGACTGACACTCATTAATAAAAGGTAAAGCAGGAGATAAACAGATACGACTAGAAAACAGATGGAACTTTACATAAAAGTGTGTGTGACGAACCGCATGAGAGCCCAGACAATACAAGTAATGAAATGAGAAACACCATTTCAAAATAAAAGATAAAGTCGGCATCGCTTTGTTTTAGCGGGTTTGAGAACCACGGCTCTAGATCAGTGATTCTCAACCTTTTTCACATCATGGATCCTACTTTAGTCCACATTAGAGCCACATTAGAACCCCTGTTTGATGAGATTTTGTCTCTCAGACCCAAATCTGAGAATATTTTTATTGTCAGATATGATTTTGTCCAGAATCCCATCACTATCTGTATTGTAGGTAGAGAGATAACAGAGAAACTATGATCAGAACAGTCATTCTTCTACATTCTCTAACTGTGTTCTTGTAAATGAAATAATGCTGAAGTTTAACAAGTCATCAGTTCGCTAGGGGACCTCCTGGAACCCCCTCAAGGACCCCCTGGTGGTCCCCGGACCCCACGTTGAGCACCACTGACTGACATGTAAATACAAGCACACACACACACACACACACACACACACACACACACACACACTTATTTCCTCTTCGTCTTTCTTAAAAAAACGAGGCGGAGAAGTTTAAACCCAAACTGCCAGTGGAGCGCGTGTGAAACTTCAAAATGTTCAGACCCTCAGAAAGAGGAAAAAGAAAGGAAGAAAAAAAAAATCATACTTCTCTCTTAATTTGTATTGATGGCCTGGAAGAAACCAGCGTGCTTTGCAGTTCTGTAAGGGGGGAAGATGTTTAAGTGGAGATTAATTCAAATTTCTGCTTGCTCAGTACTTGTAAAACTAAAGCAATTTATATTCCTTCTCTTAACGATCCCCCCTTTCTCTGATTGCGGTAATGTAATCTAATTGTAATTATGATACTATCTGAATCATGCAGACCTTAACATGATTGGAGCTACTCATTGCATTAAAAACTAATTTTTGAATAATGATGAAAGGAGCGGTGGAAAATGTGGAAGTATTACATTTTTTCTTTATCTCTGTTTTGAGGGGGGATCTTGCTCTCGCCCCCCTCCCCACCCTTCCCCCCCTCCCCACCCGCCCACAGTCACAGTTCTGGTGCAGATGACAAGGAGGAGTGGATCCAAAGAGTAGGGGGGGGGGGGGCGGACCACCCCAATTAAACATATCAGGCTCATCAGTGGCTGCAGGATAGTACGACCAAGTTCGCTGTCGTCCCGCGAGGTTTAGCTTATCGTGCGTGTGCGCCGCCCTCCTCCGCCATGAAACCCAGAGAGGAGGAGGAGGGGGACGGGGGGGGGGGGGGGGGGGTTGGCCTGTAGGAGCGATAAGACTGAAGTAAAGCAGAACAGTGGAAGCAGTGTAGAGCTGGTGCTGCCGGATGGAAATGTAGGAATTTTCATTTAAATGTGAATAAAAAAAGAGATGTTTTTCAGTTGTGTGACCAAGTCAACTTTGCTTGAGTCAGTCTCAAGTCTTGAGGCACAAGTCCCTATTCAAGTCCCAAGTGTAAATGTAGATCACCAAGTCAAGTCCAAGTCAAGTCCAAGTCATTAAAGTCAAGTCTCAAGTCTAAATGTAGAACAGCAAGTCAAGTCAGAACAAATCAAGAGTCCAGTATCAATTGAATATCTTAAAGAAAACTAAATATCTAGGACTTTTCAATGCAATATGGTTTTAATAGGATAAAAACTTGGTAAGAGCATCATGAGTTTGATTTCTATAATCAGTTTCAACTTCAATAAATTCAATCATTCCATACAAATTCAGAAAACAGAATTTAAATTCAGTCGTCCGCTGGAACAAATCTCATCACTTTCAATCTAAGTCATTTACACAAACACAAGATCTCAAGTCAAGACTTTAGAAACCTTTTCAAGTCATCAGAGTACAAGTCAGAGTCAAGTCCCAAGTCACCAGAACCCAAGTCAAGTCAAGTCTCAAGCAATTCAAACTGTGACTCCACCTCTGTTAAATACACTTTAAGTTATTTTAAGGGTATTTTTTTCATTTTAGGTCAACTCTCCACTGGCTGAATTTGAATTCCCGTATTACTTTGCTACTCAGTGAGTTAGTATTGGATCGGCTCCAACTCCCAGCAGCAGTCTGGTGCAGCTTTGGCACTAAAGGGATCAGGTAGGTGCCGCACCTGCGAGCCACGCCGCCTCTAAACTGCAGGAGCGAGGATCATCTTTATCAGAATACGACTCGGTGGAATCTCATTTGAGGGGCCGGGACCCGCCGAGCGTGGACCGCCGGGCCTATTCACGCCGGTGAAAAGGCAAACTGGAGGTTGAGGTGAGAAGGCAGAAGGAGGGAGGGAGGGAGGGGAGAGAGATAGACCGGCAGCTTTCACAGTCCTGGAGGTAAAGCACTTAATGTATGAAATGAGTCGGTAAAGCCGAGGAGGGGCCCGGAGAAAAAACCTCCTCGGCTCGGCGTGCAGCGGGAGATAATTTACCTGAATCTCCGCGGTCTTACCAGGTAGCGCTTCTTCTTCTTCTTCTTCTTCTGAGACAAATCTGCAGGGTAAAAAAAAAAACCCCAGTGTATCTGCAGGAAGCATGAAAAGAGCGAAGACAGTCTGTTATTTTATATGTTTTTTGAAATTTTAAGGGATTTCAGAGGACAGAGTGTCACGAATCTCGCTCGACACCGAAGTGACCGTGTCAACTCTCAGTTCAAGTAAGAGGAAGGGTGGAGGGGAAAAAATTGCCGAAATTGGGAGTTTCTGCACACCGGGGGGCGGTGAACAGACGGGACGAGGCGGCCGGATGCATTTCAAACCAGATTCCAAGCTCCCGATTCGCGAGCAAATCTTAAAAATGTGACATTTGTAGTGAAGGTTGTTTAAATCCAGTCAGCTCAGGTGGCCTGGAACCAGAATCACTTCAAAATAATCCCCTTTTTTCATGTTTTCACTGTATTTCCTCATATAACTCTGCTCCTGTGTGGCTTAATGGGCAGAGCAAGGCAACAACTGACAGACCTGTTCATCATCATCTTAATAATTTCACCGGTTTCAACAAATGTGACTTTTTTCTCAGGATAATGTAACTTGTTTCAGGACATTTTCTTGGTAAAAGTGAAATTGTCTTGGAGAAAGTTTCTTGTTTCCAAGATTTTCTTCATTGTTTTATGATGATTTCTTGAAAGAAGAAGTCATATTGGCATGAATCAAGTGAAATTTACTGAAACCAGCAGATTATCTGCCAGTGCAGTGAGAGAATTTGACAGAAAATATCATGAAATAAGCTGATAGGTCTGGAGACAAGAGAACATCACTGCACATCTTCTCATTTTATGCAGTGTAAAAGCACAAAAGAGTGAAAAGCCAATACATAAGACAAGTTTTAAACATTTTGCCGGATTCGGCCCGGTCTGAAGGCCGTTCCATCAGCCGTAAGTGTCACCAAATGTCACATAAGTGTCATTTTTATACATTTAAAATAGAGAAAATAGAGTCCAGTTGCTTCACTCCCATGCAAAATCCAGATACTGACGGTCCAGTGAAGTCGTGGCATGAATTCAGTCACGAACGCCTCTGCCAACTATCTTTAACATCGCTGAAGGATATGTGATTCTGCTCTTCAAGTGGCTCCTGAACACACACACACACACACACACACACACACACACAACCCCCCCAACTCAGAGAATCCATCTGTGCGTGTATTTTTTTTTCTTTCTTCTTAACGCACAGCCACACTCGAGCCGTTCACCCGTGGCAAACGCACACAGATCTGCGGCTATTCCCTCCTCCGCCTCCCCGCCGCCACCTGGGTGCTGCCGTGGCTCCGAGGCGAAGATGTGCAAGACGCCGGGCAAACTGTGTGTGTGTGTGTGTGTGTGTGTGAGAGAGAGAGAGAGAGAGTGTGTGTGTGTGTGAGTTTGTCTGCTGAGGGCATGAGCCATATTTCCGTCGAAGGAAAGACGGAAAGAGAAATTAACTGAAAGAAAAATAAGATTCAGACCTTTCCCCTCTTCTTTATATACTGTAAGTGGTGTGTGTGTGTGTGTGTGTGTGTGTGTGTGTGTGTGTGTGTGTGTGACTAGAGGTTTTTGGGTTCGGGAAAACCTCATATCTCCAAAATGTCAACTTTTCAGGAAGTTCAGTAAGAAAAACAGTCGTGTTTTTCTGCATTTTTTGAATTTATTCAGTGGGATTTGAAAGAGTTTCAAAAGCAAAAAAGGTTGTAGAATTTCCTCAATTTATAGAAAACGATATAATCCATAACATCAAAATCACCAAAATTGGAGTTATGATGATTTTCACGGCACAACAGCGATATAACAGAGCATAGAAATAGTATAAAATAGATTGGTGCCTCTCTCTCTCTCTCTCTCCACATTAAAAGTAATGTTTATTTACATAAAGAATAGAAAAAGCGCGTTTTTAATGATTGATTGATTGATTTCATTTTATTATAGTGAAACAAAGCGATCAAACAAAAGCTACAATGCTGAAAACACAGAATGCATGTTCTCCATCTACAATTCACTTTCAAATTACATCAGAAACAGTGAATTTCAGTATCGCAGTATCCAATAAATGAACAGATATTCAATATTTAATATCCTCCAGGTAAAGAAACATTACTTTTAATACATCCAGACTTTATTTATATTACTATTTTTGTGGTTGCACCTCTTCTCCTATTGTCAAAGCCTGATTTTTCTCCTGTAGAGCCTAGAAACCCACAGTAATAATCTTGTGAGCGCTTGGTTTCCACCTCAAAATGTCAAAAGTTTTCTTTATTTTTTACTATTTTCCAACAGTAAAGACATCAGAACTGTAAAATAACACAAATGGAATTATGCAGCGACCAAAAAAAAGTGTTAAAGAAATCAAAACTATCTTATATCTTAGATTCTTTGCCTTGATGGAAAGGAAAAGGCTTTGGAAAGAAATTCATACATAGGATCAACTTCACTATTTATATTTGTCTAAGAAACACATTTCAAGCATTTAAGCAAAAGCCTTTAGATCAGAATGGCTTTAAGAGAATGAAAGACACAGAACATTCAGTCAGGTGGGTCCAGACTTTAGACTGGGAGTGTATCAGGAGAATAAAAGGTGTGTTAACATGTGAACATAATCTCCTCTCGTCGACGAGCCAGGTTCAGGCGGCGGCGGCGGCGGCGTTGGCGGCGGCTGAACTGTAGGTATAATTTACTGGCGATACCAATCTGAGCTCATTGTATTTCCCTAAGTGGCTGGGAATTAGTTTCATGGCGGGTCGCAGGAGAGCGGCGGCCCTGATGAGGCGGGATGATCAGGTTCTGTCTCTCTTAAGTCTCCAGGGTCTCTCTCTCTCTCTCTCTCTCTCTCTCCATGTTAAAGACTCTCCTGATTGGACTCTGGACGCCCTGCAGATGTTACCAGCTGGAGGAGAAGAAGAAGAAGGGAGAGTCACGTGACGCCCCCCTCGTCGTCATCCCCCCCCCCTCCTCCTCTCTGTCTCTTCCTCCATGATAAAACCCCCAAATCAGTGATTCTGTGATCTGTTGCTCCGGTAGAGCAGACTGGAGAAATCTGATGGGAAGAATTTCAGTGTTACACCGGTGGACTGAGGTCATTTTAATGGATTTAACTTCCCTTGAATTGACTTGAGTAAAGTAAACTGAAATAGAGTGCAATAGACAACAATAGACAACAAAATAGACAAGAATAAACTAGACTGGAGTAGAATAGACTGGAATAGAAGAGACTGAATCCGGTCCGGTGGATTTTACTTCCCTTGAATTGACGAGACTTGAATAGAGTAAAATAGAATAGATTACAGTAGAATAGACAAGAATAGAAGATAACAGAAGAAATGGAAAGAATCTATTCTAAGAATAGAAAAGATGAGAGTTGAATAGAGTACGTTAGAATTGAGTAGAATTGAACAGACTGGAATAAACTAGACTAGAACAGACAAGAATAGAAGACACTAGAGTGGAATAAACTAGAATAAAATAGTGTAGAATTTGGTTTAATAACATAAAGAAAGCGATTCACTAGACTGAAAGGTTTAGTCTATTTTACTTGAGTGCTCCCTTATTCTAGTCTATTATTATTATTATACTCTAGTCAATACTGAACTCTAGTCTTTTGCAGTCTAGTCTATTCTACTCTAGTATATTGTAGTCTATTCTATTTTATTCTATTCAACTCTATTATACTATTCTAGTTTATTCCACTCTAGTGTCTTCTATTCTTGTCTGTTCTAGTCTAGTTTATTCCACTCTAGTGTCTTCTATTGTCTGTTCTAGTCTAGTTTATTCCAGTCTGTTCAATTCTACTCAATTCAAATGTACTCTATTCAATTCTCGTCTTTCCTATTCTGTTCTGTTATCTTCTATTTTTGTCTATTCTAGTATAATCTATTCTATTTTACTCTATTCAAGTCTAGTCAATTCAAGGGAAGTCAAATCCATTAAAATGGACCTGATTCAGTCTCTTCTAGTCTATTCTACTATTTTGTTCTACTCTAGTCTAAACACACATTTTACCTCCACGTCTTTAGATTAAAAGAATCCAAACGTCACTTCTCTGCATGAAGAAACAATATTTTAAAAAAAACAAAAAAACACATCTGAGGGTCTTGGAGGAAGCGGATCCAGGATCTGTTTGGACTTTGAGATCCAGGATCTGTTCGGACTTTGAGATCCAGGATCTGTTTGGACTTTGAGATCCAGGATCTGTTTGGACTTTGAGATCCAGGATCTGTTTGGACTTTGAGGCAGGAGGGCCGGCGATGAAATGAAAACACAATTAAAAGTGAGTTTCGGGGCCCTTGAGTCAATTAATTTCACTCTGGCAGAGCAGTCAAGAGGCCAAGCGCTAGGAGAGGTGGGATTGGCAAAGAACCCCCCTCCTCCCCCCCCACACACCGGTCTCTTAGCAACAAGCATCCCCCCCCCCCCCTCCTCAACCCCTCCTCCAACCTCCTCAACATGTCAGAAACCTTTTGGCCCCCCTCCGGCTTCCAGGAGGCGCGGGGGGAAGTTTCCCTAGGTGTCTTTTACACCGGCGCTGCCTCCTGATTGGCTGAGGGCTTCTGCTGGCTGTCAACTGCCTCCCTTAAGGGAACCTGGCAGATCTGGAGGAGGAGGAGGAGGAGGGAGAGGGGGGGGGGGAACACACCGAGAGGGAGAGAGAAAGAGAGAGAGAGGGGGGAAAAAAAATCAATTTTAAGCTCACATGCCCCACTGGGTGCCAAAGCCACTTCGGGGATTCTGAAGGATGCCGGAGTTGACAGGATTTGACTTCCAGAGGTAGAGAGGTGACAAACTCTATCACGGGTAGAGGGCGGCGCCGGGGCCTGGGAGGGCTAACCTGTTCTCCGGGAAGCCTGACCCGCCGGCGCATTCAACCTATCTATCTCTCTCTCTCTCTCTCTCTCTCGCTCGCCGACCGACGCCGAGGTGCCGCCGGGGGGATTCGAAAAAGGAAAAGGAAGGGGGGGGGGAAAAAAGTTGTTACTGCTGAAAAGAGACACAGTGCAGAGAGAGAGAGAGAGAGAGAGAGAGAGAGGAGGGGGAAAAAAAGGGAAAAGGAAGGAGAGAAAAAAAAAAAAAAGTGGCAGAATTCAGGGGTGTAAATGATGAATTACTTTTCATCAAGTGAAGGGAAACATACTCCGGAACAATCCAGAAAACGGAGCAGGGAGACTCTGACCTCGTGCTTCGGAGCAGCCAATATCTTCATTCAAGAAGACAACCATGAAATTACACAGAAAATGGGATTGTCATGAACGGGGCCCTTGAAAATCTCGGTGTACAGTCATTACGGCGTGCGGGGTGCGGGGTGGGGGGGGGGGGTAGAGGGGGAGAGGGGGAGGGGGGGAGCCTTCATCCACACATCATACTCGGTAAGAGAAGGGAAGCAGGGTGTGGATCCGTAGGGACGGCCGCCCCGAGAAACCAAGAGGGTTCGTTTTAATGAAAAAGACCGATTTTTCCCCCGTTTCCCACGTATACTCTCCTCTCGTCCGGTGTTCCCTTAAAGCGCGGAGACGCACCCGGCCGTAACACCGCCTCGTCCCGCACAAGCCCACTGACGTCCGCATGCATCCTGGACGCGGCGTTAACAAATGTTGGCGAGGCAATGTAATTAAGGGGGAGATGATGACGGTTGTTTTTTTTTTTGTTTCTCTCTCTCTCACATCTGAGAAATCTATACACACACACAAAAAAAAAGAAAGGTTTGGTGAGCAGATGCGCGCGCGGCGAACGCCACGCCTAATGAGCAATCAAATAATAATTAGGAAAAAGAGAAAGAGAAAGAGGAGCGAGGCTTTGAATACAAAATGTTCAGGTTCAGCTCAACTTGGACGAAATCACTTGGGGAAAGGAGGTTTTTTTCGTCGAGAAGATATGATGGAAAAGTAGAAATCTTGCAAATATGTCAATTTTGCAAATTGATCGTGAACGTCAAAATATTTCCAGTACTCACACGTCAATATGGATCTGTCATTAATTTTACCACCAAATAACTCGCAAATTGTCAAGACTTGATGTTTTGACTCTTTTCTTATATCGATCTCTTTAAAAAAGCCGGTCGAGACTTTACAGGAGCACACATGGCAGAAATCAACTGTCATTACATCTGTGTGACACGCTCATTTAAATACGCATCGTGTAAAATATGCACAGAAGGCATTTAATTGACTTTTCACTCAGTCAGCGGCAGTGTGGAGCGTCGTTTACATGACAACTGAGTCAATAATCCCTTTATTTACCCAGGTACAGTATGTATAAGGCATGAATTGTATAAAGGATGTATTATCGCATCTCATATTTTCCTAGAGAGACCTGTCTGTTGATATATTCATCACACAATGCAGAAAACACACACGGATACAACAGTAAATATTCTAATAAATATTCTATAGAACATCACAGCAGCCTGCAGCTCTTCTTGGTTGATGGTTGTCTTTGCAAAATGGATATACATCATGTGACAGTGTCTCTATGAACCAGTAATCCCTTAAAATAACCTTGCATTTACATAAATTCATGCAAAATCCCCTTAAAATGAGTTAAGGGAGTTATTAATGGAGGAGACCCCATCAAAACCCTCTTAAACTCTCCTTGATGTTTGACTCCTTACTTTCTAATTTAATGTCAAATTCAGGGAGACAGGAACTTTCCCTTAATAACTCATTAATAACCTGTAAACCTGCACAAAAGACATTAAAAAATCCCTTAATTTCTAGTGTCTCCATGAACCAACCCATGAATAAATCCCTTATAAACCCATGATACCAACCTTACTTTATTAAAACATTTGAATGGATAATGAATGTTTATGTAATGAAGAAACTCTGCAGGAAACACTGCATACTTGTCATTTTTTGGCATGAAAATGGTCAAATTTAAAGATATTGAATGTATCTGCTATACAGAAATATGTGTATCGGCCTTCAGAAACCCTTATGGGTGAAACCGTAAATCAGAAACACTTTAAAGATGAAGTATAATAAATGTATAGGAATTTCTCATGGTAAAGGGACCTTATGTACAACGCGATGGGACAGTGCAAGATATATAATAGACGGTGGATTATGCATATCACTCTGAAATGATAAATTCAGCATTCAGAACAAGAGATGCATTGTTTGCAGTCAGAATATGAATGTCTTTTCTCATAGAAGCGGGGGAGAAAGTTGAGGAGAATCCTGTTTACGACCGAAAAGTGGAGAGAAAGAAAGAAAGAAAGAAAAGAAAAAAATAGAAAAACGCAAATTCTTTCTGTGCGAACGCCTCAACAGGCCGGCTGTACTCTCAAAGCACGGAATTAACGAGACGAAGAAAGAAAAAATAGGGGCTTGCGTGGCGGAGAGAAGCGATGTGTCCGTGGAAAGTATTTTGAAGGATCTGTAATTTTCAAAGTGCTCTGCATTTAAATGTCCCTTTTATTCCTAAACAGCCTTAAGACACTTTTCAAACTGCTCGATTCACATAATTAGATGGGGCCGACAGATGACTCTCTCACTGTGCCACGCAGCCATTAGAAAAGGGGTCATTCTCTCTGCAGAATGGCTACTGTTCTCGCTTGTCATTAATTTGCCACTTCAAAGCGGCGAGAGCATGTGACACCACTGACAAATGAAATAAGTTACACTTATCTCAAACGGCCTCCGTTTCACAGCTGCTGCAAACTTTTCAACTCCAATCACCAGTCTCACTTTTTAAAGAGTCTTTTCAAAGCGCGCTCGTGTCCTCCGGTTTGAGACGACACGTCGGGGAGGGGGGGAAAAAACAAACGCCTTATCGTCTTCTCTCCGCTGGATGGGGTTTGTGAGCGGGGGGAAATTCCTCGTATTTCCCGTAGAAATGGAGCCGGAACGCCTTAGTCTCTTAAAATCAGACGCTATCTTGATCCATGGTGGATTTCCGTCAATCAATCGCACATATATTGTCACTGTCGGGTGAAAACATCTCCCAAATGTGATGAAAACAGCCTTTTTTTGCCAGGTTGACTTTATTATTTCTCTGTTTTAATACAAAACACACATCATGCACAGGGTGAACACACAGTCACACTGCACATTAAACACATAATGATGCATTTTTGGGGTTTATCCAGTGGGGTTTTGAAAGGGTTTCCTCAGACCGAAGGGTGGTTTTTGGATCTTTCTTAACCCATAGAAGAGAAGAGCATGAAATCCTTCAGTTAAGGTTAAAACATGGGAAATCCCCAAAGGTTTCCACACAACAACAGTGATATATACTGTATGTATTTATACCCTGACGTGTGATGTGATGGAGTCAGCATAAACAACACATAAGCTCCTTAAAGGACCGTACCGGTTTTATTGCATGTTTTAGCCCATTTACTAGACTGCAGCATGCTTTACATTACTGCCGACCATTTTCCAAGTACTTTTTTATATGTTTAAATGTGTTTTTGGTCTGGTTTGCTTTGGAAAGTGATCAGTAGTAAGACATTATCCATTAATATAGACAAAATACATTCGTATAGAAGGGATTCCTTTAGATAGACAAATTATCTTCATGTCTGTAAACACACAAACAAGTTACATGCTAAACATGAGATGGAGCTACCTAAGAATGACATTGCTAACATTATCAGTTTTAGCTAAGGAACAGTTTCTTTTCTTTTATCTATTTTATTTAACCTTTATTTAACCAGAAAAAGCCTCATTGAGAGTGTTCTGGCCAAGACAGGCAGCAGTACAATTAACATTATTACAGACAGACAACATATAACAGAATACAGACAATAAAAGTTACAAATCTCATAAGTTTCTAAGCTTGTTTGCAGACATTGTATTGTTTGAATACATGACAAACAATACATTTATAAACCTTCACTTTAATAAGTATAAGTAAACGCTGCAATATCTCCTATTTTAAACGACTGCGATTGCAAGAAATGCCTCAAATCATTTTCTGGGTTCAGGCCTTCTTTGGAGAAATAATTTGTGAAGTGAGTATAAAACGTCTTCCTCTCCTGAACTGCAGTTTGTCAGTATCCTCTCCTCTTGTCCTTTACTCATTGCTCTTTGTCAGAAGAGGCCCGAGTCTCGATCCAGCCAAGGCTTCCTCTCTCTCCTCTCTGAAATGTTTGAAATGCTATCAAAGAGTTGGCGTCTTCATCAAAGAGGTAAACTTTAAAGGGTTCCACCTTTGGCGTCGTCCTCCCTTCCCCCCCCCCCCCTCTCTCCTCTTTCTTCCCTCCTTTTAATCTGGCAGGGGTTTGGCAGTCAAAGGTAAATAAGTGTGAAATGGGACATGTGTTTTCCATCCTTTCCCTTTGTCACACATGTTCTCCCCTCTCCGTGATTAACATTCCACCTTCTCCAGGTCCCGGTTCTTGGCGGTCCGCGGGCCTCGCGCAGGTCGGCCTGCCAAAACGCTCCCCGGCCACCTGGAATTACAGAGCGTTCAAAGCCTACACTTCCTGTCCATCTGAAATCCATTGGGCCTATCAGGAGCCCACCCCCCTCCACCCCCCCCCCAGTGTAGCCCGCAATGATTCTGGCATATATATTTATCCTGGAAGACTCTGCTCTTTTTGATCGACTGTTTATTGGTCTTCGTTAGACAGTGGTAATTACTTGAGTAATAATACGCCAACAAAGATGAATCCTCCCGAAGTCGAAGCTCGAACTGCGATCGGTGCCAGCGGCAACTTCATGAGAACGTCATGAGACTGGAAATGAAAAGGATGAACCAATTCTTTTAAGAATTACTCAAACTTCTTGAGAACATGATGATGAACCAATTTCTTAAGAATTACCCAAACTTCTTGAGAACATCGTGATAAACCGTTTCTTAAGAATTACCCAAATTTCTTGAGAACATCATGAGACTTAAAATGAAAAGGATGAACCAATTCTTTTAAGAATTACACAAAACTTCTTGAGAACATCATGATAAACCGTTTTTTAAGAATTGCCCAAACTTCTTGAGAACATCGTGATAAACCGTTTTTTAAGAATTACCCAAACTTCTTGAGAACATCGTGATAAACCATTTTTTAAGAATTACCCAAACTTCTTGTGAACATTATGAGACATAAAACAAAAAGGATAAACCAATTTTTTGAAGAATTACCCAGTTCTTAAGTCACATCTAAACAGAATCACATCCTTTTTCATCCATAATATTCCTGTGCCAGTTTCCAGGACCAGGACGGGAGACCAGACTGTTTGAATTCTCCCCATCTCCCTCGCGGTTGGCCGCCGCCAAGCGAGGAGCGGCCCGCCGTGGGGCCCGGGCTTGGCGGCGGCACGCCAGTTGTTTTGTTTACCTTCCACCCGACGTCCAAGAGACGCGCTGTCAGAGGTCTTTAACAAAAAACAATCTCCTAACGCTACCGGTGCCGCCGCTTATTTTGGCACGCCGGTCGCATTTGGGACTGTGTCTAAATAACTCCAGACAGCCAGAAAAGAGGAAAAAAAAAAAAAGCGTTTTGACGGGCGTTGAGTTGTGTTTCGCAGCGAGAAGCCTGTGATTTCCAAATGGCATTGATGAGATTATTACGGCACTTTGGGCCGCTCCGCCGACAGCAATACAGGGGCGGAGACGCTCCGATTGGCATCTGCCGTCCGCTTTGATCCGTCCCAGATTTTAGCCGCTACTTTTGAGGACTTCGCTGTACATCATCAGACGTTAAGTGAGGTGACGGAGGCCGCCGGGGGGGGGGGGGGGGGGGGAAGTGGCCGCACTCCTGTAAGAGTTCTCCAAATCTTTTCCACATGGGGAAAACACTCATATCCAGTTGAAGGGTTTCACTCCATAACGCTGGAAAGATTTTTTTTGCTTCCTAAATTTCATCAGTCCATATTTCAAAGTCACAAATGTCTCTCAAAAACATGACTGTTTTGTAAGCAAATGTCTTAAAATGACTCCTAACTTTAATGGTTATCTTTAATACCAGCCATCCTTTTGTTAGAATCAGTGTTTTCAAATGGTGGATATCTCATTTAAGGCCTGATCTGAGGGCTTCCATACCCAAAACCTCATTAAATTTGTCGTTCATTATCCCCAGAAACACAGAAGATGCCGCCTGTAACGGTGTTGTCAGTTTAGATAAGTCAACCGCTGACTAAACGTTACCCAGCATCCTTTAAAAAGCTCCTTAATTTGTTTTAATTCTGTGCTATCATCCAGTCTGAGAGAGCAGGGTGTCACTTTTTTTCAGAGGGTAAATCTCTCATTTTGGAACGGAACAACTCGCGCGTCCTTGACAGGGATTCGGCGCCCGTGCAGATCATTATTTTAAATCACAGCCACGCTCCTCTCGCATTCATTTGGACGCGAGCCGCCGTTCTCCGGTCCCCGGGAGCTTACCTCCATGTTTTGAGTCCTTGTACCTTGGCAGGCGGGTCCAAGCATATGGCAGAACTAAGTGTCGATTATCAACCGATCTCATACATCACACACATATCCGATAAAGCCGGATATTCATCACTCACGTTGCACTTTGTGTTTTCGTCTTTTTTTCCTGCGCTCACTGTTAAGTAGCGACAGATGAACAGCCTACCTACGGCTCCAGTGATCCAGAAATATCAAATGTGTTTTTACGGCCGTGCCAATACTCTGCCTTTTTGTCATTGAGTCACAAATGTTGCCTGCTGGGTTCAAAACTGTTGCGTTTCACACGTTGCACATGACTTCCAGTTCAGTTGTTTTGTGATCTTTGAGTTTAATATTAGTTTTTAAGATGATTTTTGCAGTATGATCCGTGATCTGTTAAAGAAAACAAGCGGGACTGAATGCCTTGATGATGATTCCATCTGTGTTTTACTGTCCACAAAATTAGTCTTGTTACATCCTAAAATATATTGATTATGGATCCAAAATCAAAGTTCATTAATGAATATTTCTAAATTATATCAAGCACCCAATCCGTTTGGTCAACCAATATCTCCCGTTGAATACTATCATATAAAAAGGTATGTTTATTTTTCTAATTGGATACATTTTGAATAATTTAGTTTCATATTTTTAAACGTTTTAAAAAATTTTTACATTTATTTTTATTTTTGTTGTGTTATCAATCATTCTGTAACAGTAGGTGCCACTGTTTTTATTCATTTTATTAAAATTAAATTTTTATTTAGATTATTTTTTAAATAATTTTGTTTTCATATTTCTAATCTTTTGTATTTATAATTTTCTAATTTTTTATTTATTTTATTTTTGTTGTGTTATAAATCATTCTGTAAGAGTAGGTGTGTCCTAACAAAAAAAAAAAAAAAAATGTGTCCTAAATTTCAAAATAAAATAAATTATGCATTTCTAAATAAAATGTATAATTTACAACGGCTTCAACTGCATCCCTTCAATAAGGTTGCATGTAGATTAGAGCATATATTATCATATGTCATGTCATGATGATCAAAAAGCTTAATGAGTGACATAGATGCGATGATTACCTATGTACAGCAGTAGAAAGGCTGGCGTTCACTTATTTATGCAGCACTTAATTAGTCATAATTATATACAACTAATTTACTCAGAGCGCATTAAATAAACATAGATGTCTAATTAGAATATTGTGTTAAACTTGTTGGATTGAGCGCGCGCATGTACACACACACACACATACACACACACTGCTGTCTGTTCATTATCAGGCTGAATACCTTAGCCACTCATATTGCCTTGAGCATAACAAAATGCTTATCAATTTGCATACACACATACATTGTCTGCTGTACTGTATGCATTTGATATGGAAAAGACAGATAGGCAGATTTTGCATTTACATTTTATGCATTTATACAAGCTTCGCATTTAATATCAGCATTTATTTATACACAGCAGCTTGGAATAAGTGCAACAGCAGAAATAGCTCTTATTCTTGCATGGGCAACATTGTAAGCAACCGATAGTGAGGAGGTCAAAGGTCAAAGCCACAACACCATGACAACAGATGTAAGACATTGTTTGTTCATTTGTTTCTGATTTTCTTCTTGTTCTTTCTTTTGAATAAGTTTCCCTTTTTTCCCTTTTTTTAGCTCCATTTTCTCTTTCTATCACTTGTTTTTTTATGCCTTTAGTGAAGTGCTTTCAAGTTTATTATTATTATTATTATTATTATTATTAAAGCTGCACTAAGACACTTCACACGTTGGCTCGAATAATTTGAACTTCAATACCCACAAATCCTGTGTGGTGATGTCACTAAACAAGTCTGTGATGCTTTATACCAAAGAGAGGAAAAGATCTAACGTTGGTGAGGTCAGCTTCCTCTGCTTGGACTCGAGTCACAGTTTCAACTGTCTGAGACTTGACTTGATGCATGAAGAGAAGACTTGAGACTGGACTTGACTTGGGTTCTGGTGACTTGGGACTTGACTCTGACTTGTACTTTGATGACTTGAAAAGGTTTCTAAAGTCTTGACTTGAGATCTTGTGTTTGTGTAAATGACTTAGATTGAAAGTGATGAGATTTGTTCCAGCGGACGACTGAATTTAAATTCTGTTTTCTGAATTTGTATGGAATGATTGAATTTATTGAAGTTGAAACTGATTATAGAAATCAAACTCATGATGCTCTTACCAAGTTTTTATCCTATTAAAACCATATTGCATTGAAAAGTCCTAGATATTTAGTTTTCTGTAAGATATTAAATTGATACTGGACTTGAGACTGACTTGGGACTCGAGCAAAGTTGACTTGGTCACAACTCTGCCAAATATCCATGTGGTCCGGATGGGAATGGGAAAAATGGAATTCCATACTGCTTTTTGTTGTTCACACTGACTAGAAAACATCAGATCTGAGTCATTTTGACTTGATTCCTTCTGTTTCTGATGATATTGACAGTTTGCTTTCATGCTCTCATATATACATATTTGTTTGCTATTCAGGCCAGCTTCAATATTTAGTAACTACATGTGTTCTACATTTAGACTTGAGACTTGTGCCTCAAGACTTGAGACTGACTTGGGACTCGAGCGAAGTTGACTCCACTGAAGTGGATTTTTACATGAAAATCACGCCATGTACAGATTTAAATATTTCATGTGTCATGTATGATATGATGTCAGTGAGTATGTATGATGGAGAGATGTGAGGAAAACAACTAAGAAAAACACACACTCACTCACTCATACACACACACACACACACACACACACACACTCGTGCAGAGCCTCCCATCCCGTCCACCTTGAGTGATGCGGTGTTTTGCAGCCTGCAGCAGTCATCAGCAGGCAGCGGCGGGCCGGCCGCGGCGCCGGCGAGCGGCAGGACGGTGCATTAATGAAATGTTAATGGCTGAATTAAGACCGAAATAACCGATGTAGCCCGGACTCCCGCGCGAGTCCATTAGCGCCGGCGCTCCATGCTGGGGCAAACGACAACACTAACCCCCCCATCCATCCGGGGCAGGGGCCGTGGGGTGGGGGGCCCATGCAGGTAGCTGGTGTGTGTGTGTGTGTGTGCGTGTGTGTGTGTGTGTGTCTCTCCATCACCCTGACCTCTGCATGCTGGATGCTGGGAGAGAGAGTGTCAACAAATGATTTAAAAATGAAGCAGGAGGGGGGTGAAGCCTCTCTCTTCTCTCTGTGATTGATGAATGACATCAAGGGCAATTTTCGACGATTTGCCGCGTTGCCGCCGCAAATGGCGGGATTTGTTTGTGGCGGTGTGTTGTACCGGTTTAGGGGGAAACCAAGCAATGCTGCTACTGAGTCAGTAGAGTTCAGTCTGCAGGTTTTCATTCAAACCGAACACTACAGCAGCTGATTTCACTGATTAACAACCTTCAACCAGAGAGGACGAAGAAATTAGGATGCGATCACACCTCCAGTTTGTTTGCTTTGGTCTGAAACGGAGTGGAAAAGTTCCTTTTGTTGTATTTCTGTATTTGGTTCATTTAGGTTCAAACTGACCAATTACAAGTGAATCAGAGCTTCTAAACAAAAGTCTTGTAACGTGTCATCAAAACAAATCTGACTCCAGCTCCTGTAACTTTATCTAACATGATGGGCTTGTCTGTCTCTTCTTCTGTGGTGTTCATACCAGTTGAGAACACATGAAGAAGCAATAGCTGAATATGAGCATCAGTCTAGACTTCATTTTGTTCTGCTAGGCTTTCCAAGCATCCATCTGCTTCTACCCATAATCCCTTGCGTTCCCTTGGGTAATTTCCTGTAGTCGGTTGTCTTAACGAATCGCACCGCAGTTCTCTTGTTAGAGGACTGCGACTCTGCATTTTCTGTTATTTTCAAACGGCATTGCGGACAAACGAATTTAAGGAGTAAACGCTGTGAATACTCTGTTAGAGGGAACGTTGGTGCTGAGGAAACGTTGCTTCAAACAGTTCAAAAATAGTTTCAAAGTAAGCTTCTGATTGGCTTGGCGACCTTTTGGACTTTGGTCTCTTTAAGAATCGTCCAACAAATTAAACGCCGCCCGCCATCTGTCTACATCGATCCAGCTCAAGATAAGTCGCGGCGGCACTAATCTTGAATCGGATTTGATTCAATTACAAGTATATGAATGTCTTGCTTTTGCGATAATGCTGTTATTGTACATCGTGGAAAGCGTAACTGAGATCAACACGGGGCAAACTTCGGGGGGGCGGAGTTACGGCCGAGGAACTGAGAGCGAACGTTTGACCCGAGGATCACAACCAGCGTGTTTGGTTTTCATCTGGCGGGTCACGGACGGCAACCAGCTGACAGAGTCCATAAATCTGCTTAGAAAAACCCACAGATACTGTATAAAAATAAGATAAATTATGGCTCTTAATCTAGTAATGTCCTCTAATTGGGGGAAACTGTAATTGGTTTAAACATTAATCAGATTTGAGCGTCGAGCCACTGAAAGGTTTTCTGTTGAAGTATGAAAAGAGTTTTTGTGTTTGTCAAACTGCATTGTACGGTCAATTTTAACATAAGATTCAATGGCCAAATATGCATTTAGTGGCTGTTAGGCACAAATAGACATCTTGGACTGGCTGATAAGCGTTTTGTCTCTAAGCTTTCATTCATTTTCAGCTTCATTTACATTAAATTAAGTGGGATTTATTTTCCGTGAGAGGTTGTTTCCATTTTTACATGTAATGCTAGTTTTATTGGCATTATGTTTTAAGCATTTAACTGATGTTATCTAGAGCAACTCAGAAAGTGTGAGCAGGTAGAGGTGCAGCAGAGTTTCAGGTATACACTGATCTGATTGGTTGAGATAAGCCTCAGTGGGCGGAGCCAAAGAACCAGACGAGGTAAGAGAGGAGGAAGATAATATTATGAAGCCTAGCTCTCTGAAACTGAAAAAATACAATCTATCCATACTAAAAGAGAAGTTACTGCCATTCATATTTTTCATTCAAGTGTGTCAATTGGCTAACTTCCGCTCTGAAAATCTGCGGTTCTTTGGCTCCGCCCACTGAGGTTTAACTCAACCAATGAGATTATTTCTGCCTCTCGTGCAGCTCTGCCTCCGAGAAACGTTTGTACAACCAAAACTCCATTCAGCTAATTTGACATTACATTACATTTATATTTTTTATTTATATTTTGACCAGAGTTCCTTCTTTGCTATTTAAAATTTGCCGGTTAGCTATCTTGCGCACTGAAAAACTGGTTCTTTGGCTCCGCCCACTGAGGTTTAACTCGACCAATCAGATTATTTCTGCCTCCAGGAAATGTTAGTGTAACTAAAACTCCAGTGTACAGTGTTTTATAAAGGACACTTGGGCTGGATGGTTAAATAGGCATCAAACCTGTGATGGGACGGTTTCTGTAGCCCCCCCACTCCCACCCCCCATACACACACACACACACACACACACACTAAGCTGGTTTGCCAGCTTCAAATATTTTGGGAGATTGTCATGAAGCAAAACCCTTTTTTGGGACAAGAGGGAGGAGGGAGGAGGTTTCTGGCACCAGGCAGGAGGCATTCAGTTTTGAAAGAGAGCTTCCAGTATTGTTGATGCTCATCGCAGCGTCTGCCAACAACACACAGCGGTGTAATAGATTTACCACAGAAAACAAGACCGGGGGAGGGAGGGGGAGAGAGAGAGACAGAGGAGGAGGGAGAAAAATCATATAGATGGAAAAAAAAGGTTGTCACCTTCACCTTGCGTACTTGTCATTCGCCCAGCGTCAGGTCATTAAATTCACATTAGGCGTCTCCCAGGACCCCGGGATGCTGTTAGTGCACCTAAAGCTGTGTGGCAGTAAAAAGAATCACAACTCGCTCCTGTCCGCGATGGGGGAAAACACACACATAAAAGCAGCTACGCGGCACTTTGCATTCTGACACAGGATCATTACGGTCTCTCATGTCTTCCCGGGGTCGATAATGGAGACCGGGGGCACCGGAGAGACGTCGGCCGCGTCCATTTGTCCGTCCCCAGGAGGCCGGAGCTGGATCCGAGTCAAAGTTTTAGATCCGCCGCCACTGAGATGGCATTAACTCCCCGTCTCCTGGGCGGGCGGCGTGAATCATTTATTAACAAAAAACCTGCGACGGCCGTTCCAAATGTCACATCGCGTTAGGCCTCGGCCCCCCGGATCATTCAAGGCAAAAACAAGGTAGCCGCTGTGGCACTTTGTCACACGCTGCGCTCACCTCCCGCCTCACGTGCCGCCGCGGCGTGGAAGAAAGAAGGAACGTCTCATCCGTCTTGCAGCTCCTCCGCGGGGCAAGAAGAACACAAACCACAGGAATGAAGTGAAAATCAGCTACTCTTGGAGAACAATCGAGAAAGATTTAATATTAAAAAACCATCGTGTTTTGGCTGCAGTAGCCGTCGTCAGGGTTACACATAAAACAATAAATATATTCATTGACAAACAAAATGGCTACCTCAGGGCCCATAGACCAATCAGACACCAGTAGTAAGTATTACCTGTTGTAGAAGGCACCTTATGTTTCCACCCCCTTTTTTTAAATAAGAGGCAGAAATAATCTGATTGGTTGAGTTAAACCTCAGTGGGCGGAGCCAAAGAACCACAGTTTTTCAGGCTAAGTAACATTAGACTGAAGCTCAGTGAAAAAGACAAGAGGTAAGAGAGGAGGAAGCTAATATTATGAAGCCTAGCGCTCTGCTGCTAACTGAAAAAATACAATCTATCATACTATCTAGGTTAGCTAGTTAGCTAGCTGACCTTCAAGTTCAAACTAGCCATACTAGCCTATAGCTAGCTAGGTAAGCTAGTTAGCTAGCT
The DNA here is from genome assembly GCF_048128805.1 of Centroberyx gerrardi. Classification (NCBI taxonomy): domain Eukaryota; kingdom Metazoa; phylum Chordata; class Actinopteri; order Beryciformes; family Berycidae; genus Centroberyx; species Centroberyx gerrardi. The sequence continues at coordinate 2,597,360 of NC_136017.1, forward strand.
GCTGACCTTCAACATCATGAATGAATGAAAAAAGACATGACTGACATTTGTATTTATATTCATATTTTGACCAGAGTTCCTTCTTTGCTATTCAAGTTTTCCAGTTAGCCACTTGTGCTCTGAAAAACTGTGGTTCTTTGGCTCCGCCCACTGAGGTTTAACTCAACCAATAAGAGGCAGAGCTGCAGCTGGAGGCAGAAATAATGTTATTGGTTGAGTTAAATCTCAGTTGGTGCTAGATCTTTCAGTTTTTCAGTTAGCAGCAGAGTGCTAGGCTTCATAATATTATCTTCCTCCTCTCTTACCTCTTGTCTTTTTCACTGAGCTTCAGTCTAACGTTACTTAGCCAGAAAAACAGAATCTTTGGCTCCGCCCACTGAGGTTTAACTCGACCAATGAGATTATTTCTGCCTCCAGAGAAGCTCTACCTCCAAGACGCATTTGTTGAACTAAAACTCCAATCAGACAAAACCTGACTTTTAATATTAAAGCTTTGTCAAGCGTTCTCCAAAAATAGCTGAATTTTATTTTTTTTTCATATGTTTTCTCAAGCAGGGAGACAAAAACAAGAGGCGATGACCAGGCAGGCGGAGCGGCTGGGTGGCGGTCAGGAGAGCGGCCTGGTGGCGGCTGGGTGGCGGTCAGGAGAGCGGCCTGGTGGCGGCTGGGTGGCGGCCGGGTGGCGGTCAGGAGAGCGGCCTGGTGGCGGCCGGGTGGCGGCTCGGTGGCGGCTGGGTGGCGGCTGGGTGGCGGCTGGGTGGCGGCCGGGTGGCGGTCAGGAGAGCGGCCTGGTGGCGGCTCGGTGGCGGCTCGGTGGCGGCTGGGTGGCGGCTGGGTGGCGGCTGGGTGGCGGTCAGGAGAGCGGCCTGGTGGCGGCTCGGTGGCGGCTCGGTGGCGGCTGGGTGGCGGCCGGATGGCGGCTGGGTGGCGGTCAGGGGAGCGGCCTGGTGGCGGCGATGACCTTCGAGGTGTTTGTGTGGCCACGTCTGACATTGGCCTCCCCATTTGCCTGAATATGATTGTTTATGAAGGGGAGGCGGGGGGGTTTATAGGTTGGTGTTGGACGGACAGCTGCTGCGTTTGGCTGTTGACCAGCGGACTAATAACTTCGTCATGAGAGGGACATTACCTGTGAGCAGCTGCCCTCCAGCCGCATCGCACTCTGCACACACACACTCAACACACACCACACACACACTCAACACACACCACACACACACTCAACACACACACACTCTGCACAACAATAACCATCCAGATCACAATGGAGGCACTTATCATGATTTGAGCTGATCGGCATCCTTGGAGTAAAGTCGTTTTTTGAGTTTGTAACCTCTGGACAGGTCCTGCGTTTATGGATGGATGGATGGATGGATAGATAGATAGACAGATAGACAGACAGACACTTGGATAGATAGATAGATAGATAGATGATAGACAGACAGACACTTGGATAGATACATAGATAGATAGATAGATAGATAGAGATAGATACTTGGATAGGGTTAGGGTTATAACTTGGATAGACAGACATACGGATGGATAGATACTTGGATAGATGGATATTTAGATAGATAGATAGAAAGATAGATAGAAAGATAGATAGATAGATAGATAGATAGAGAGACACTTGGATAGATAGATAGATACTTGGATAGATGGATATTTAGATAGATGATAGATGGATAGACAGACAGACAGATAGATAGATAGCTAGACAGATAGATAGGGTTAGGATTAGATACTTGGATAGACAGACAGACGGATAGATAGATACTTGGATGGATGATAGATAGATAGATAGATAGATAGATAGATAGATAGATAGGGTTAGGGTTAGATACTTGGATAGATGGATATTTAGATGATAGATAGATAGATAGATAGATAGATAGACAGATAGCTAGATAGATAGATAGATAGAGTTAGGTACTTGGATAGACAGACAGATAGACAGAACACATTTAAGAAACAATGACCAAAATTTAAAAAAAAACCCTAAACATGTTCTTTATTATAGTGTTTACTGTCTCCAGTGTGTTCTATCTGGATGCAGAAGTTCTGGAGGTGTTATGGATGAAATCGTCCCACAGTCCAATCCAGACTTCTCCAGATCAGATCTGACTGCAGCAGCACAGCAGAGACTCCGACTTCACACAACACAACGCTTTTACTTTTCCCCTTTTCAAACACTCTCTCTCTCTCTCTCTCTCTCTCTCTCTCTCTCTCTCTCTCTCTCCGCTGCCGGTCGTGTCAGACGTTCATCGTATTGGTTTATCCCTTTGTTTTCTCATTTCTCATCTCTACACATGAGTTGATCGCAGCGGCGAGCGCGGCCGCGTCCTGTGAGCGAGACAGCTGTGGAAACAGTGAGAGAGCGGCTCGCTGCTGCACCCCCCCCCCCTGCTCTAACCAGATTTTGCAGGGATATTAGAGGAAACAAAAGACGTGACATCCCAGCGTCCCACCGCCCAAACCCCCCCCCCCCCCCCCCCTCCGATAACTTTGATGAGAGATCCGCTCTGAATAAAGACAGAGAGAGAGAGACCATTTTGGATCGTTTCCTTACATTTAAAAGGGAGGTGACACTTTAGCGGTCCATAAATTTGCATTCGTTATTGCCGTCTTTAGCATATATTATAAGAAAACCCCCGTAAGATGTGGAGATCTGAAACCCTAAAATGACTGTATGTTTGTTTTGATATGATTTATCACAACAGAACTGAGGGGGGAAAAAACTTTCTGGCTCACTTAGAATCAAAAAGAGTTTGATGACACTTTCTCTATCATACAGTCACACAGTTTCCCAGCAGTTTGTCACGGTGACACTGATACAGATATAGGAATACTGACAGCTTAGTTTAATAGTAGAAACTGCAACAGCATCAGGACCTCACATCCTTCACTTACCTTTAGAAATATTGGAATTATTAATATAATTGCGATAAAATTGCGAAATACGACGCAAAGTGGGGATTTTCTGTGATCCCCAACTTGCCAAGATGTGACATTCATGGTGCAAAGCTGTTTTGACAACAACGACGTGATGTTCACTGTTTGTTTATCCTTTACTTGTCACTGATTTGCGCATACTTATACTTTGCGCTCCTGGATATACGAATATACAACCATTGGCTAATAAATGAATTAAAACTTCATTTCCATGTCCTGATGTGTGTTGTCTCCTCCTCTTTGTTCTGATGCTGCAGGACAAAGCAGCTCCACTTGCTGCCTTCAGGTGCCGTGGGAAATATCACAATTACGAGTCGAGCGCACGTGAATAACCCATCAGAGTGGTGAATATAAGGATGGAGATACGATAAGAGTGAGTTTCTGAGATATTGCCAGGCCAACTATTTAAATAATTAGTATTGCTCTATGTTTATATTAGCCTTTAGTTGTCACTCATGGTGCATACATTCTCATCCTGCATATACTGTACAAACATATTTTTTTTTTGGCTTATACATCAACTACAATATGAATTACATGCCTGATGCCACTTGATTTCTAAGATAAAACAACAACTGAAAAACTTTTATAAACGGGTCCATCTAGATGTCATTTCTGACCAAAAGCACTTAAATGTGGGTACATTTTTATATTTTCATATTTACATTAATTCATGTCATTTTTAACAGCTAATTGTACTGCTTAAATATATGCTTATTGCCTATTGTCTATTGCTTTTGTCTGAATATTGCACTGGATGCCACTTTACTGTTATTGTTTATTTCTTTGTCTGCTCTGTGCATGTGAACTTGGCGATAATAAGTCTGAATCTGAATCTGAAAACTCAAAGGTAGGAGCTTAGTAGAAGCACTTAAAGGCAGCATCTGCAGTCGTGCTCCAGTGCAGGTCAACATGGAGAGCAAGGCACCAACACTGCCGGGGTCGGGGGTTCGATTCCCACACCGACTGAATATGTAGAGTTTGCACTTTGGGTAAAAGTGTCAATATCCACATGCCGAGTTATATACTGTCTCCGACACAAATCCCTCTGAATTTATCGTACTCGCTGAATAATGTGATTGAGTTCTTGATTTACTCTCCTAAAGCGGCGGTCGTTCGGCAGCGACGGGAGACCGCCTTAAATCAGCAGCAGAGGAAGAAGAAGACGTCAAAATACAGTGTTCGCCGGACGGGCGCCGGCCTCATTTTATTCCAGCGCATGTATAAAACACAATGTGGGAATAGGTTTGACTGATCTACCCCCATCTAATATGCCACTCTCTCTCTTTCTCTCTCTCTCCCCCTCTCTCTCTCTTTTTTTTTTTTTTTGCTCATAAGTTGCAAATGGCTTCATTAAAACAAAAGCACGACCATAGGGAGCGCATAAAACATGCTGCTGCTACCTAATATGGTATTTATGACCGGGGCTAAATGTAGAGTGAATTAAACTTTAAAGGATTGCAGTCAGGTAGACTTCGCCGACGTTTGTGGAGGAATGTCCATTAACAAGATGAAAGAAGAGGGGTGTGTGTGTGTGTGTGTTGGGTGTGTGTGTGTGTGTGTGTGTGTGTTATTCCCTCAGCTGGCTGGAGTTGGACACCTTGCCGCCGCACGTGAAATGAAAAATCGACTGACAGGGCCGCCCAGGAGCCCTATAGCCTCCTGTATTTACAGAAATAATTAAAACGTAATATCATCAAAAGTGACTTCTCCCCTCCTCCTCCTCCCCCCTCCTCCTCCTCCTCCTTCTTCTTCTTCCCCTCGTTCAGAAGTTTTCATCTGCTCGGAGAAAATAAACCAATTAGCAGCTGATGCAGTGGAGGCGCGGGCAGAAAGAGGTTTATGCCGACCGGCGCGTGATGCGGAATGCTTATGAGAGAACAGGTTCGGGTCTAAATAATCACCAGACACGCTTCGCAGCCAATTGTACATTCATCAGCCGCCGGATTTCCCAACGGGGGGAAAACGACGACGACGAGAGGAAAAAAAAAATAAAAAAAAGGCCTCGTCAGCCGCTCCGGACGCCTCAATCTGAAGCCAGCCTGGATCACACTGTGTAGGGGAGAGAACACACACCGAAAAAGTCAGTTGATCTGCATTTTTAACTGAATTCAGTCAGTTTATCTGCATTTTTAACTGAATTCAGTCAGTTTATCCACATTTTTCGCTGAATTCACTGTTTCTCCCCATTTTTCGCTGAATTCAGTCAGTTTCTCCCCATTTTTTGCTGAATTCAGTCAGTTTCTCCCCATTTTTCGCTGAATTCACTCAGTTTCTCCCCATTTTTCGCTGAATTCAGTCAGTTTATTCACATTTTTCACTGAATTCAGTCAGTTTAGCCACATTTTTAAGCTGAATTCAGTCAGTTCCTCCCCATTTTTAGCTGAATTCACTAAGTTTAGCCACATTTTTCGCTGAATTCAGTCAGTTTATCCCCATGTTTAGCTGAATTCACTCAGTTTATTGACATTTTTAGCTGAATTCACTCAGTTTATCCACATGTTTAGCTGAATTCACTCAGTTTATTTACATTTTTAGCTGAATTCACAGTTTCTCCCCATTTTTAGCTGAATTCACACAGTTTCTCCCCATTTTTAGCTGAATTCACTCAGTTAATTCACATTTTCAGCTGAATTCACTCAATTTAGCCACATTTTTAGCTGAATTCAGTCAGTTTATCCACAGTTTTATCTGAATTCACGCAGTTTATTCCCATTTTTAGCTGAATTCAGTTTATTCCCATTTTTAGCTGAATTCACTCAGTTTATTCCCATTTTTAGCTGAATTCAGTTTATTCCCATTTTTAGCTGAATTCAGTTTATTCCCATTTTTTTTTCCCATGCAGCGACCAAAAAAGTGTTAAACAAATCAAAACTATCTTATATTTTAGATTCTTTGCCTTGATGGAAAGGAAAAGGCTTTGGAAAGAAATTCATACATAGGATCAACTTCACTATTTATATTTGTCTAAGAAACTCATTTCAAGCATTTAAGCAGAAGCCTTTAGATCAAAATGCTTTAAGAGAATTAAAGAGCTCTGACTTTCCCCTTAAATTTCCCCTTAAAGTCCCCATGAAATTAACTTCCATCACCTTTACTTCCTGGAAAACAGAGCATATTTAATGGTGACATCATACAAATTCCAACCAATAAAATCATCACAAATTTTTGAACAGTCCCGCCCCTCCGCTCCCTCCCATCAAACCAAACTGCCTTTCTCTCCCTAACTGATCTCCCATTGGTTTAGACTTTTGAATGATCCCTCCCTGAGTTAAGCCCCGCCCCCGAACATCAAGGAAGTAAAGACGCCGTTTCCTGGGGTCTTTTTTTTTCCCAGGAGAATGTAACTTGTTTCAGGACATTTTCTTGGTAAAAGTGAAATTATCTTGGAGAAAGTTTCTTGTTTCCAAGATTTTCTTCATTGTTTTATGATGATTTCTTGAAAGAAGAAGTCATATTGGCATGAATCAAGTGAAATTTACTGAAACCAGCAGATTATCTGCCAGTGCAGAGAGAGAATTTGACTAAAAATATCATGAAATAAGCTGATAGGTCTGGAGACAAGAGAACATCACTGGACAGATTGTTGTTTTAGTTTCATTTTTCCATATTCTCTTCCTGCTCTGCTGTGTAACATCGTCTGCAGGATGAAAACAAGGTAGATGCATGAGGAGGCAGCGACCTTTGGCTGCTGCTCTACTGATTATGTGACGACTTCATTTTGTCCCCAAGCTCTTGTCACAGGCTTCATATTTAATAGATGAGCTGAACTCTCATCTTCTCTGATTTTGCATTTGGGATACACAGGTAAGACTGTAAATATTTGAAATGGCCGCGGGCATCATGCATCTTAGATAGCTGTGTGATAGGCACAGCTGTAATGGCTTGCATCCTCTTCTCTCTCTCTCTCTCTCTCTCTCTCTCTCTCTCTCTCTCTCCCTCTCTCTCTCTTCCCTCGAGGCTCGCCCACCTTTTTAACGTTTTAGCTCACAGATGGAGCAAAAAAGGTTTTCCCGTCTTTCCTTTCACGTGACCTGTGTTGAATGTAAAAATTTGTGACACAAAGTGGCGCGGGTTTTCATTCTTGCTTAGCGGTGACTGGCGCTGGGCGACGGCGGCGGCGTAATGGCACGGCTCCGGTAGCAGGATCACCGCGGGCGGGACGCGCCCCGGGGGGACAACCTGGGATCACCGTGCTGCTGATTAATGCATGAGCCATGTGCCGCCTTCGCCTCGCCCCGTCCCGCCTCGCCTCGCCGGGACAGACGGAGGAGACGGCGCGAACGGAGGAGACGCTCGGACGGGAAGACATCCTCCTTCTCCGTGACGGCGAGGGAACGCAGACAACAGGGACGGGTGGAGCATCGGCCCGCACAAAGAAAACACGTGCGCCGCTGCTACCTGTCTGTTTGAGGCATCCGTCACACAAAAATAAGGAACATAGACAATAGGAAGAGGCAGAAGGCTTTAAAAGCAGAAGAGTCCCAAAATGTCAACTGGTTAGGAGTTAAAAAGAAGCAACATGAAGTCACACACTGATTAAAAAAAGAGAAGAAACCTAAAAGAGGCCAACTGAGGCCAGAAAATGAACTGATGATGAACAAAATGTTTAGCTTTTGCACTTATTTTTGTCAATTTTGCACTTTATAATAAAAAAAATAAATGACAGACCTTTTTTTTTGGGGATCAGTAGATTTTGCCCTTTTTTGAATTAGATTTTGTTTTTTTATCAGTGTTTGAGTTCTTGTTGGTTTCTTTTTGTCTTTGATTTTCTGCGACAAACCTCCTAACTCAACCTGACTTCAAATTAAATTACAAGGTTAGCACAGTAACACATGGGATTTCCAAAATGTCAACTGTTGAGGAGTTAAAAAGAAGCAACATGAAGTCACACACTGATTAAAGAAGGGAAGAAATCCAACTGAGGCCAGAAAAATAACTGATTTACTTATTTGAGGAGCACAAGTGACAAAAAAGTGCAAAAACGAAAAAGTACATAATAGAAAATGTGTTGGATATAAATCATCATCAGTTCCCAAACTGTTTTCTGTTTGTCAAAATGTTTAGTTTTTGCAGTTTTCTTTGCCAATTTTACATCTTATGTAAATAAATGTCAGTCATTTTTTGGATCAGTTGGCCTCTTTCAGATTTTGGCATTTTTTGAATTAGATTTTGCTCTTTTTTTAATCAGTGTTTGAGTTCTTGTTGGTTTCTTTTTGTCTTTGATTTTCCGAGACAAACCTCCTAAATCATGCGACATGTGAGAGTTAACAGCCTTATTTTTCTGTATGATCACCATGTATCTGTGAAATTTTGGTCACCAAACTCACTCCACATGTCAATAAACACAAAGTCTTCGATTCAACGTCTTCGTGACCTCTGACCCTTGAGCTCCTTCCACAGTGGTTGTTTGGATCTGAATCACTAAAAGCGACAGCCGCACGCCTCAACATTTTAAAGCTCGAATGTAAAGAAAATGGAACCAAACAACCAAACAAAAAGGTTTTCCTCCGATAGCGGCGACTCGTCTCCTGCTCTCCATCCTTTATTTATGAGACATCTGTCCATCCATCCATGGAGGAGAGGAGGGGGACAGATGTGATGTGTGTCCCGACATCATCATCATAATGGAAAAAATACTTCTGAATTCAGTAAGTAAAAGTATAGTATAGTATATATATCAAAGTAAAAGTCCTCATTCTGTCAGAGAGTTAAATTATTGAAGCATGAACCTGTCAGAAGTATTTTAATGTTGTCGGTCTAACTGCTCCATATACTGTTGGGGAGTTTCAACTCTAACAATGCAACATATTTTATGAGCTTATCGTATGTTTTGCGTGTAAAACCTTATTCTGCAAAGTAACTAGTAACTCCAGCCGGCAGATAAATGTAGAGGAGGAAAAAGAACAAGATGGAGGAAAAGTAGAAAGTCTCATAAACATTCCTCCATGTTTAGTTACACACTACAAAAAATGAACAAGTGATGTTCTCTTGTCTCCACACCTATCAGCTTATTTCATGATATTTTGAGTCAAATTCTCTCACTGCACTGGCAGATAATCTGCTGGTTTCAGTAAATTTCACTTGATTCATGCTAATATGATTCAAGAAATCATCATAAAACAATGAAGAAAATCTGGAAACAAGAAACTTTCTCCAAGACAATTTCACTTTTACCAAGAAAATGTCCTGAAACAAGTTACATTCTCCTGGAAAAAAGTCACATTTGTTGAAACCGGTATAAATGATGAGATGATTTCACTAAAATAAAATCCTAAAAGACGCTTGATAAGTCTGGATACAAGGTAAAATAATCAGTTTTTTCAGTGCGTTTACATTTTAGAAAGCGAACCTTGTATATTTTAAAACCGAGGCACTAATTCAAACGCCAGATGAGCGCTCCTGTCCCTCTTCTTCTTCTCTTTCTCTTCTCTCCCTGACAATACTCTCCTTAACACCGGCTGCGTATCCATTTTTGAAGGCGCCGCCGGCTGCGAAGGTAAAGACGGGGATTTGTAGTGACAAGAGGAGGGCAGCGGCACAACAGAGGCTCCTCGGGAAAGAGACAACCTCCACCCGCCACGCCAAATGAGCCTTGTCAGCCGGCAGTTGGTGCAGTAATTATAAAGGGAGCGCCGGGTTTCCCAGGGAGCCCGGGAGAGCGGCGTGATGCGGCGGGCGCTCAGAGTTTTATAAGTCGAGCTGCGAGGAGACAAGAGGAGCAGAATCAGCACAAACATTAAACCTGGTGTGTTTTCATCATGTGGAGCTTCCAGGTTTCTTTAGACTTAGACTTTTAAGGTTCTCAGGCTGAGGGTCGGGACCCCACAGAGGGTCGCGAGATGATTTATGGGGTAGAAAAGAAACATATTTGTACTATACACATTTCACCGCTCATATGATGGAAGTGAAGATGCAATTTTAGTCAACAGTTTCAGGAAGGTTTTTAGGTCTGGAAAATTATGGGCAAAACACTGAATACTTGGGATTTTTTTGACACTTAAATATGGAAGTCCGTTTCTGTTAAAAAATAATTATGAGATACTAAGTCATAATTATGAGATGCTAAGTCATTATTATGAGATGCTAAGTCATTATTATGAGATGCTAAGTCATATTTATTAGATGCTAAGTCATTATTATGAGATGCTAAGTCATATTTATTAGATGCTAAGTCATTATTATGAGATGCTAAGTCATTATTATGAGATGCTAAGTCATATTTATTAGATGCTAAGTCATTATTATGAGATGCTAAGTCATATTTATTAGATGCTAAGTCATTATTATGAGATGCTAAGTCATTATTATGAGATGCTAAGTCATAATTATGAGATACTAAGTCATTATTATGAGATGCTAAGTCATAATTATGAGATACTAAGTCATTATTATGAGATGCTAAGTCATTATTATGAGATACTAAGTCATTATTATGAGATGCTAAGTCATAATTATGAGATACTAAGTCATTATTATGAGATGCTAAGTCATAATTATGAGATACTAAGTCATTATTATGAGATACTAAGTCATTATTATGAGATACTAAGTCATTATTATGAGATGCTAAGTCATAATTATGAGATGCTAAGTCATTATTATGAGATGCTAAGTCATAATTATGAGATACTAAGTCATTATTATGAGATGCTAAGTCATTATTATGAGATGCTAAGTCATAATTATGAGATGCTAAGTCATAATTATGAGATACTAAGTCATTATTATGAGATGCTAAGTCATAATTATGAGATGCTAAGTCATAATTATGAGATGCTAAATCATAATTATGAGATGCTAAATCATAATTATGACTTAGCATTTCATAATTATGATGGCTTCCATACTTAAATGTAAATAGATAAATAAAATTAAAAAAGTACAAAATAGAAATGCAGCTTATATTATTAAGTAAGTAAACTATGAAGATATTAAAATGAGGGCAGCACAGCCGACTGTATGTCCACATTTAGTAGCACCTCTAAGAGGATTGTGTGTGTGTGTGTGTGTGTGTGTGTGTGTGTGGCAGGTATCTGTAAATAAGAGTGTGTTTCTAGTGTAACATGGCTGGTTAAATAAAGGTTAATAATAAATAAACATGAAGCTAGTTGTTTACCTATTCTCTAAAAGGACAAACAGACTTTTTTCCCTGCAGATTGAGTGTTGTTGTTTATTTATCTGAGTCAGACAGAAGACAGTTGGATCTTCTCAGGTACTCGTCGCCTCCAGCAGCGTCACCGACCCGCCGCCGCCGCCGCCGCTCGCCTCCCATCGCCGTCCCGTCCACCTTTTCTCCGCTCACCTCCCCCCTCCCTCCCCTCCCTCCCCCCCTCCGTCACTTCAGAGCGAACAGATGTAAAGCTCATCGCTCGCAGCTCGCCTCGCCGCCTCGCCTCCCTCAGCGACCGCCGTCCTGATTCCCAGTGACATCAGTCAGTCCTCAGTCAGTCTAATCCCGTCAAGGCCTCGGCCGCCGCGGATTGATGGCGGACGGCCTATTTATACCCCGGTCACCTGATCCCCCCCCGCCCCCTAAAGGCCAGGAATATTAAACTGACAGCAGCATATTCTGAAATGTGTGACGGCCCTCGGGGTTTCTGCCTTTATTTTTAACCCACCTTGATAAACACAGAGGAGCTGAGGAGTCACTCAGGATAAACACACTTCTTCTTCTTCTACTGTTCTGTGTGATGGAAGCAGACTGCTGGTGTTTCATCATCAGTTACTGCTGTCAGACCTGAGTTCAACTGGACAAACCTTGAGCGTGTGTTTTAATAATTGATTTGGATTTGATTGATATAATGCATATGAGCTTCCATTTGATTGGTTTCTATTCTTCCTTCCATCCTTCCTTCCTTCCATCCTTCCTTCCTTCCGCCCTTCCTTCCAGCAGATTATTTATTGAGCTTCCTTATTTCCTTCCTTCCTTCCTTCCTTCCTTCCGCCCTTCCTTCCTTCCTTCTGCCCTTCCTTCCAGCAGATTATTTATTCAGCTTCCTTATTTCCTTTCTTCCTTCCTTCCTTCCTTCCTTCCTTCCATCAGATTATTCAGCTTCTATATGACTGGTTTCCTTCCTTATGTCCTTCCTTCCTTCCTTCCTTGCTTCCTTCCTTCATTCCTTCCGTCCTTCCTTCCAGCAGATTATTCAGCTTCTATATGACTGGTTTCCTTCCTTATTTCCTTCCTTCCTTCCTTCCAGCAGATTCTTCAGCTTCCATATGATTGGTTTCTATCCTTTCTTCCTTCCTTCCTTGCTTCCTCCCTTCCTTCCTTCCTTCCGTCCTTCCTTCCAGCAGATTATTCAGCTTCTATATGACTGGTTTCCTTCCTTATTTCCTTCCTTCCTTCCTTCCAGCAGATTCTTCAGCTTCCATATGATTGGTTTCTATCCTTCCTTCCTTCCTTCCTCCCTTCCTTCCTTCCTTGCTTCCTCCCTTCCTTCCAGCGGAATATTCAGGTTCCATGTGACTGGTTTCCTTCCTTCCTTCCTTCCTTCCTTCGTTGCATCCTTCCTCCCTTCCAGCAGAATATTCAGCTTTCATATGACTGGCTTCCTTCCTTCCTTCCTCCCTCCCTTTGTCCCTCCCAGCAGATTATTCAGCTTCCATGTCACTGGTTTCCGTTCTTCCTTCCTTCCATCTGTCCTTCCTTCTTTCTTCCTTGCTTCCTTCCTTCCTTCCTTCCTTCTTTCCTTTCAGAGTATTATTCATCTTATTTATTCATCCATCCATCTATTTGACTCTAACTCTCACCAGGCCTCTCAGCTTCAGACAGTGGGTGGTTTTCAGGAGTCCTGGACCAACACCACACACACTCACACACACACACACACACACTCCTAACACAGCCTAGGTGCTGACTGACGCTGTACAGCCTTAACGGGAAACGGCGTCCCCATCATCACGTTTCCTCGGCTCTTATCTGTCTGTTTGACATTTCGTCTCGTCGTCCCGGCGACCGCAGCGTGTGCCGACTTGTCAGGCCGGCCCCGCGCCGCGTCAAACCCCCCCCCACATCTGGCCCCGCCGTAAACACCCCGCCCCGCGTAATCGGCCCCACATGTGGCCCCCCGCTCCGGGAAAACGTCCGGGGAAACCGTCAGCGAGAAAACGGACACAGAGTCAGGATTACATTCTGATAAATATTTGAACTCTTATTATAATTAGAGCGCGTTTGAGCCGGGGCCCCCCTCGCCTTTGATCAGCACGCCGGCCCGATACACAGCTTCAGACGGGACATTTATTTATTAAGAGCCGCACCGCAAAAACCTCCAGCAGCTGGCAGCTAAGAGGAAACTCCACCCAGATACCATCAGTCCAGTCCCGGAGTGATTTAGTGATGAAGCGTCTCAATTTACTTTCTACTTTCCCTCCACCTGCCTCGCCTGCTTCTGCTGCAGTTAGTGGTTTCCTACGAATCAACCAACCGCCCTGTCTCCCTGCTGCAGTGCATTCTGGTCTCTCTCCTGCTCCTGTGGGTGGAGAAACTGGTCTCTCTCCTCTTCTACGATGGATTTCTCCCTGTATGATTGTTGAACGTCTCTCGGTGCAAAATGGCGGCTCTAGAAAGAAGCCCTCGCTCTTTGATTCTGAGGGACTGACACCAAAACCTGACGTTTACCGCTGATGTTTTACATCCTGAAACATTTTCTCATATCAAACTGCACTGTAGCTGCTGGAAACATCTGGAGGGTTAGGGTTTTAGGGTTGATATTTCCATACTGTCCATACTAACTGATCAGAGGAGTCGCTGACATTTGTTGACACCCGCCGACATTTAATCTGATAAAAGATGGAAGATTATGGCGGCAAATTGAGATATTTTTCGATGATAAATTTCAGATAACGGGCTAAATGAGCGCATTGTGTTGTTTTCTGTTTTTTTTTTTTTTATCTCTTGGTGGCTCTTGGTGGAGCGCCAGGCCAGATCAAAGCATCGAGTGTGTGTGTGTGTGTGTGTGTGTGTGTGTGTGTGTGTGTTGACTGGATTCGGCCTCCTGTCCTGGCCCCTCCTCTCTGTTTAATCCTCCCTCCCTCTCTCGATTCAAACAGCTTTATTGGCTTTAGTGATGTTTCAAGTATCTCTCTCTTTAACTCTCTCCCTCTTTCTCTAACACTCTATCTTTGACTTCCTCTCTCTCTCTCTCTCTCTCTCTCTCTCTCTCTAACTCTCCCTCCTATCAAAAGTCAAAGTCTCTCTCTCTCTTTCTCTCCCTCCTGTCAAAAGTCAGTCTCAGTCTCTGTCTCTCTCTGTTTTCAATAAAGTTTTCAAATTCAATTCTCTCCCTCTGACTATTTCTGTTTCTCTCTCCCTCCATCTCTCTCTCTTTAACTCTCCCCCTCTTTCTCTAACACTATCTTTGACTTCCTCCCTCTCTCTCTCTCTCTCTCTCTCCCTCCGTCAGCGTCGTGCGTCAGGAGCGCCACATGGCTGCGTACTCGCCATTTGTGTTACTTTGTTGAATTATTGCGAGCGGCGCGAGGGTTTTTGCGGCGAACAGAAGGGAACAAAGGCAGTGAAATGTACCGCTCATTGATCTCCGTATTGAGAACATCTGCCCCGAAACCCGAGGGTGGGGGGGTGGGGGGGTGGGGGGGTGGGGGGGGGGGGGGGGATGGGATTTCGGAGGAGCTTGCAAGAAGAAGTTGCATGAATACCAAGCAGCAGCAGCAGCGATCTTGCAGCGGAAGAGTTCATCCAGGTAGAAATATCCATCCTAACAAGTCATCTAGTCTCATATTCAGCCTTCAGATCTTCTTGTCCTTAAACCAAGAGAAACATCCTGCAGTGAGGAGAGATAACTCCACTTGTTTCCAATGCAGCTTCACTTGTTTCAGGAGTTTTCTAGAAATGAGTGTCAGTCTGTTGAAACCAGTCAGAATAAGGCAGATCACTGCACTGCTGTCAAGAAAATGACTCTTGATTCTACTAAATTCTTCAAACAAGTTGATTTGCATTGGAAACAAGTGAAATTATCAAACCTCTCTGGCAGATTTTATCACTTATTTTAAGAAAATTATGATTTTAGGACTCAATAATAGAATAAATCACTTAAGATGGAGATTCTTTGCAGTGAATCTCTTTTTCTGAAGTTCATCATTCAATATCTCTGAAATACACAACATCTAGTTTCTGTTATTGTCTTGTCAGCCAAGTCCCTTTTGTTTCTTTCTATCAGGGATGTAGAAGAAATTAAAAAGGAGGAGAAGATATGAAGCATTCATGTTTTCTTTCTCTTAAAGTCGAGATGAAACGGCATTTCGAGAGTATCTAACTTCCGTATCGTGACGTATTTCCGAGTGAAACAGGAAAGACAGGCGGGACGTAACGTTGGGAGGAATTTGATTTGAACGTTGAAAAGTGGGCGTGTCATAACACCCGAAGACACACCGAAGTACCGTGCTGCTGCTAGCTAGCTAACTAATGAATCTTAGCTCTGTGCGCTAAAAGTTGAAGATTGATTGATGGGTGGATGTCATGATATTATTGGTTGAAATTAGTTACGGGCATGCTTACGTAAGCACACGGCATATTTTGTTTTACAGGAAGAAAACATGATTGAATTTTGATATAAGAATACAATGAAATTGATTTTTTGTATTTTTTTTGGCATATATTGTTAAATAGGTGCACAGTATGACCGGGGATGTGATCTAAAAGGGTTAAAAAGGCATTTTTCATTTCATCTCGTCTTTAAAAGGAAAAAAATCCGCCCTAAAACACACTAAAAACACAGATATTGTTGATGTACTTTTCATTCCTGGGTCCATTTAGCAGTTTGGTGTATTTTTCCAGCAGCTCCAGTGGAGTTTGATATGAGAAAATGTTTCAGGATGTAAAACCTCAGCGGTAAACGTCAGGTTTTGGTGTCAGTCCCTCAGAATCAAAGAGCGAGGGCTTCTTTCTAGAGCCGCCATTTTGCACCGAGAGACGTTCAACAATCATACAGGGAGAAATCCATCGTAGAAGAGGAGAGAGACCAGTTTCTCCACCACAGGAGCAGGAGAGAGACTACAGTTTTCTAACGCATACTGCACATATTTAATATTTGTCATACATGTCTCTCTTATGCTGTATTCTTATTTTTCTTGGCTGTATCTTGTTCCTACGTCCCAGTTTCCACACAATTCCTATTTAAAGTTTTATGAAACGTGTTAAGACTGGTGACACTGACATGCTCTGAAGCTGTGTGCATCAGTGTGTGTTGACCTAGGTGTGTGTGTGTGTGTGTGTGTGTGACGTCGTTGCTCCTCTCTCAGCGTTAAACCTATACATCATCGGCCCGGTGACGGCGTCTCCGAGCGCCGGGCCGCTGCGTCGCCGGCCCTCTGGGGGTCGATCTGTTAAATGAGATTTCGGCGCCTCTGACCCCGAGCCTCGGCCCTCTCACCTCTCTGCCGGGAGAACGGGAACGACCTCTGACCCCGGGGATCCGTGAGCGGCCGCCGCCCTCCTCCGGCCGAGCGTGCCTAAGCCAGAGGAGACGGAGCGCGAGGTGTGAAATGAAGAGTTCAACTGCAGAATGAGATATCCGACGTTTGGGAGGAGTGACGCCTCGTCTTACACAAAATATCACAAAATTAAGGGACTTTTTACAGGATGCTTGGTAACTTCTTCATCGTTGCTTGACAGAAAGATAATACTTTTACGGGACTGGGACTGGATTCTCCTGTATTTTGGAGATATTGAATGATGAACTTGATTCAATCATGAATGACTGGATAGACAGATAGGTATATAGGAATTTGGAAATTAACTCTTCAAATGTCAGTGGGGCAGATGCCATGCCTTAAAACTACAGAAAGCCTGAACCAAATTTTAGAATTGTACTTTATTTATTCATTAATTTCAAAGGGAAAATGCAAATGAACACAGTGCCACTTCAACTGGTTGCAAACAAGTTGATGCAAATGATGTTCTGCAAACAGAATTACAGCTAGTTTCTCTCTCCTGTCTGCACAAACAGTGTTGACAGCTTTTCAAAATCATGCAAGGAAACAGCAGAAACAATTGAGCCAATCAGCGCCTTTGTGGGCGGGACTAAAGTTTGAACTGTTTGTGCGACAGTTTTTCATCGGCATTTCGGCAGAATAATATTTGTTGAAATCACCTCCTTAACCAACAGATTGTCTTTGCAAAGACGATATTTTTGTCAAAAACGACCGACATTCTTGGTGAAGTCAGTAAATCCGCCCAGCATCATGTGACCGAAGTGACGTCAGAGCGGCCGGATACATCAGTCACTAGTGATTGGTTCAGATACGTTAGTCCCTAGTGATTGGTTCAGATACGTTGGTCGCTAGTGATTGGTTCAGGGAAAATCACCCCCCCCCCCCCCCCCCCCCCACACACACACACACAGAAAACGACTAACATGGAGGAAATCTCAGGCTGAATAATGGAGTGGAACCAGATGGCCAGTCAGTCTGAATATCAGGCTACCAGACTCTCTGAATCACTCCACAAAATCTGAAGAGCGGGCGGGACGAGACTCAGGAGCCTGAACCGGGCTATAAGGAAACAGCAGTTATGAGGATATTTAACCCCCTTCAGCTGATGGCTTGCTGGCTTTCTCCTACACAAATCCATTGGCCTTTCTAGTGTCAAACAATACATTTAAATGGGAGTTGAGGTGTGAACGGAGGCTCTTTAATTCCCTTTGGAATCAGCCAAAAACTCAGCAGTGTCACCGCATCAGATAAGGAAAACAAGCATTGGAAAATACTGCATGACTGGATGGTATATAGTATATTGGAAAATAGTGCGTGGCATAGACTGTAGTACGGTTGGAGCTGTTACAGTGGTAAAATCAAGGGCACTAGTGAATATTTACACATTAGTGAGGCCATGAAGTATTGACAAAGACTATATAAAGGAAACATACAGGCAGATACACTTTTAGAAACCTTATTTGTCCAGACATTCATTCTCTGTTTATTCACAAGCGACACCATTTTTTAATTAGCGTGTTTGATAGACAATAAGGGAGTTTGCGTTGAATAGAAAGTGTAGAAACAGAAAGCGTTCGGTTCACCATATGTTCTGTTACAGTGGAGATCTTACGGCTGCGAGGCGGATGTTGCAGAAGCCCTCGGAGGCCGGCTGTAGCCTAGATACTGTACTGTACACCCAGTCCACGTGCTGCACACACACACACACACACATCTGCATACACAACCGCCTTTAATGTGTGTCTGCAGTTGTGTGTGTTTTTCTTTCTTTCTTTCTTCCTGACATCTTGCACGTACTGTGTGTATGTCATTAATTGAGTCTCCAGCTCCCTGGAGTGGTTAGCACTACTTGCACCGGCACTGAGAAGAAGAAGAAGAAGTGGGAGTGTGTGTGTGTGTATGTGTGTGGAGATGCTCTTTGTGTGTGTGTGTGTGTGTGTGTGTGTGCCCACGATCGCATGATGATTAAGCTTGATCAATGTCAAACACAAACTACGGCGGCGGGTGCTTTGAAAAGGAATATATTGTGTACTCAGG
Source organism: Centroberyx gerrardi (assembly GCF_048128805.1). Lineage (NCBI taxonomy): Eukaryota > Metazoa > Chordata > Actinopteri > Beryciformes > Berycidae > Centroberyx > Centroberyx gerrardi. The sequence continues at coordinate 2,615,804 of NC_136017.1, forward strand.
CATTTTCAGACCCTTAGTGCTGTTTTCACAGAGAGCGCTGATTTATCCAATTCACCCACATCTGAGAAATATAGTTCTCTTTTTGGTTATTTATTTTGGGGTGATACACGCTACACACACACACACACACTGCATAACCCATCCTCATTTTTAAGAAACAGAAAAAAAATCAAAGTACAAGGAGATAAAAACAAAGAAAAACACCTCTGGTATTTTGTGGCGCGCCCCCTTTTCCTAATTCATTTCAGATCAGATCAGATTTGGTTTGCAGACAGGCTTAACAATACAAGCGTATCATTAAAATAAAATCACAACACATATACCATACAGAAAAACATCAGTTGATAAGACCAGGCAGGGAGTCGATACTTCATTATCCTGCAATAAAAAGTCAAAATTCAAAGTTCTCATCCAGGCACAAGATGCTGTTCATCTGTTCATGAGCAGATCTAACTGCAGGTGATAAATGAATCCTTGGTTCTTTTACTCCAGTTTTGGCGCGCTGTAGCTAACCTGCAGATTGGAGTTTTAGTTATGCAAACATTTCAGGCAGAAATAATCTCATTGGTTGAGTTAAACCTCAGTGGGCGGAGCCAAAGAACCAGTTTTTCAGAGTGTAAGCTAGCTAACTGATAAACTAATGACTTCTCTTTTCATTCCTTCATGACCATGGCATTCATGATGTTGGAAGGTCAGCAGCTAGCTAACTAGCTAACCTACAGGCTAGTATGGCTAGTTTGAACTTGGAAACTAGGGAAGCTAACTAGCTTAGTTAGCTATAGGCTACTATGGGTAGTTTGTAGTTTGAACTTTGAACTTGGAAGCTAGGGGAGCTAACTAGCTTAATTAGCTATAGGCTAGTATGGTTAGTTTGAACTTGAAGGTCAGCTAGCTAACTAGCTAACCTAGATAACTTAGTATGATAGATTGTATTTTTTTAGTTAGCAGCAGAGCACTAGGCTTCATAATATTAGCTTCCTCCTCTCTCTTTTTCCATTGAGTTCTTTAGCTCCGCCCACTGAGGTTTAACTCAACCAATGAGATTATGTCTACCTCCAGGAAATGTTTGTATAACTGAGACTCAGTCGGCCCTCAGTGTGTCAGTACAGGCAGGAGGGGAAGGCATTAGCCTTCTTTACCCCACGCCTCTTAAAGACTTGTCAGCTTTCTCTGCACTTTTCTGCGTAATTGTCACTCAAAACACCGACATGCATCGTCGGCTCGGTGTAGGAGAAGAAAAGAGACAAAAATCGAGGGTTTGTTTTATTTGTTTCCAGGGGCATCCAAGCCAGGCGGGGCCCGGTCAGGGGAGCGCTCCTCGTGGCGGGGCGGCCCTCACCGCCGAGCCGAGCCGAGCCCAGCGCCATGGGGGTAAATATTTGTATCTCAGCGGCGTACGAACAGCGCTGAGGTCAGTCGTCTGGAATCCCCTCGTTGTTTAGAGACCGCTGTTGTTACAGTTGGGGGGAAAAACGAGGTATGAGAGAGAGAGAGAGAGAGAGAAAGAGAGAGAGAGAGAGAGCTAGACTCCCGAGGGAGAAACTGAGCACTAACACTAAAACAAAAGAAAAGAGAGGAAGAGAAGTGTGAAGTTGGAGGACAGAAATACTCCACACTCGTGCCAGGAACAGCTCTGCAGCGGTGATTGCATTATAAACCGAGCGTCGATCTGTTGATGAAACAGTCATATCTGTGTACCACAACTCAGAGAGGTACTTCAAAATATTTCATGATTCAAAACAGAAATCCTGCGAAAGAAAGAGAAACAGAAATCCTGAGGACAGAAAGAGAATAACAGAAAGAAAACCACGAGCTACAGTCTGTTATAAGACTTTGTTGTGTCATCTTTGTCAATTTTAAGCCAAGATGCATTTGTTTTTATTTTCTATCTTGCTTTCTATTGTGAAACTACAACAAAAAAGCTTATCTTTCTCCACAAAAGAACACATTTAATGAGTTTATGTGACAAACTGAGCCTCTGTCCCTGCAGTTTGTCATTCAGTCTTTACTCTGCATTGGTGTTGGCACACTCATGTCCACTATGAGATACATGACACATATGTACTAAAAACATATGGATAGACACTTATACATACATACATACATACATACAGTACATGCATACATACCATAGACTGTAAAAAAAGATGGACGTAGTGAGTGTGACGTCACCCACAGGTGTCTGGTTTCACCAGGTTTCATGAGCACCGCCATGTTGACATTTTTTGGAGCCGGAGCGCCCACAGCGCCGCCTGCTATTGGTCCATGATCGGGACAGGTGACCCGTCAATCACTTGGAAAACGACCCCGTTGTAGAACCGTTACATCCCGTTAAATGACGCAATTATTTTGAAAATCGCCATACGGACACATATTAGAAGAAGTGAAATTAGCTACTGAGACCATAATCCTCTTGTCGAAAAAATTTATTGACTTTATATTTCGAGTGAGAAGTTGAGCCGTGGTCCCATAGACATGAATGGAGTTTAGGCCGTTTGATACATACGCACACTCGTTTCAATCTGTATTTATGTCCCATGTTGCTCCATAAGGTGTTTTGTGACAAATCCTGCCTGAAAGAGCTGCTGACCCTCAAAGACTCGGGTTTCAGTGGAGAGTTTTAGTGTCTAAATGAGGAAAACTCAGCTGTGCTTCATGTAGCAGCAGAAGGCCTTGTGAAAGAAATCTCCTCTGCAGCCTTACGCACGCCCGGCCGGCCGTTTGATGAAAACGAATCGGCTCGACTAGTTCTGCCTTGTAGGGATAGAGTTGTGAGCGACATTAGCGGGGGTGTCATGTTTGATTGGGGTTTATTAGCGCCGCCTGCATTGTTCCTGTTCGTCAACAGACTCCCAGGTAATGTGGTGATAATCGTTGCGGAAGCCTCCATCTGCTCGTTTGGAGTAGGGGGGTGGCGGGGGGGGGGGGCTGCCCTCGTTTCAAATCCATTTTCCCAGGTGCTGATGGGAGGCCGGGGGGTGGAAGGGGGTGGAGGCGGGAGGAGGGGGGGGTGTAGAGCGCTGCGTTTCATTTACCCGGGAGTGTCGGCGCGCTCGGCAACCAGGTTGTCTCCGCTTGTACCGGCTAATGGTTCAGACCCAGCTGGCTGCGATTGGGAGCCGGGGCGCTTGAGTAATACATTTTGCACTTTGGCTCGCGACCAAGCGTGCGGCGTTCTGCGGCGCGGCACGCTGCAGCGGGTTTATCGCTCAGGTGTTCGGAGAGGGGGAAAAAAAAAAAATCCATAAACAACCCGGTCGTTGCGGCTCGGTTGTCAGTCAAGGCGGCGCCGGTTCGTTCGATGGAGCGAGCGAGCGGGCGGGCGGCGGGGTCAAGGTGCGGCGGGCGGAGGGCGAAGGTCTGTTTCCGGCTTGATTGTTTGTGAGAGGCAATTCTCCACGCTTGTAATTACACGTCTTTAATTGATAACGCGGAAAAGCGGCATTGATTTGGTGTCAGCCGCAGGAGCAGCGGCGCCCCGGCCTCTAATTACTCCTCAGTTCTGCGATGTCAGGTTCGGTTTTTTCGCCGTCGCGTCTGCAAGCGAGGGGGCGTGGTGGGGGGGGTGGGGTGGTGGGGGTGGGGGGGTCGGCACGCTCCGCCCCCGCAGTTCCACCTGAGCGACCGGCCGGCGCTCCTGCCTGACTGGAGCCTGTGATGTGCAGCTGCATGGTGGAAGAGACACATGAATGTAGCGAGGAGGGAAAGATGTGAGTTCAAGCTTCTTCCTGCAAAACACTGAATCCTCACCAGCTCCAGACCCTGACCTCTGACCTCACTGTGGAGGGGGGGGCGGGGTCACTAGAGTATCACATTATCATCATTTACTCAAGAAAATGAGGAACGAGGAGAAGTTTACCTAATACGACCATATTTTCATCTTTTTACACTGACAAATGCGACTTACATCAGCAGAATAAGCTTTAATTCATGTCTCCTTTCCCTTATACAGTATTATATCTATTTAAGCTTCTCAGTAGTTGTCAGATTCCTGCAAAGTAGCATTAGAAAATTTTTAAACAGATTCAAATAATTAGTAGCGAGGAGAGCTGCTGAACTTTTGGAGCCAATTTGCCCCTTTTTTCATCATCAGAAATCAAGTCTCCCGGAACGGTCAAGAGCAGCGTTGCGTTGGACTGTGCAGACAGAGGGATGAGAAAAAAAATAGAAGAAAAATAGAAGAAACAAATAGTGGAGAAAGCTGACCGGGCTTCATGGACTGTTGACCCCCTCCTCCCCTCCCCCCCCCCTCCTCCCCGAGCCATCACAGTGAATTTCCTCTCAAGCAGCAAAAACGGCGGCGAGAGGAAGTTCAGGCTCGTTACTCGACTCTGCTTAACGCCGCTAATTTTCTGAAAGTGTGTGTGTGAGAGCGCTGGCGCTGTTGCCGAGGTGATGACGGACCGGGGCCGGGGGCCGGGGCGGACACGCTTAACACGGGACGGCCTGGAACAGTTAGATAGAGGGGTTCGAGGGGGAGGAGGAGCAGTGAGCATGAGACGGACTGAGAGAGAAAGAGGTTTTTTAAACTTTATATATCCTGGAAAAGTTGCTTTTTTTAATTCATACATTCACACTGGAGGCTGATCACTGAACCCCCAACAGTCTTCCTCAGTTGGGGGTTCAGTGCCTTGCTCAACGGCACCTCAACCCTAGAAAAGGGAGAGCGCTGATTTTGTTTTTTCCCCACCCATGTTTTCGGATTCGGATTCAAACCGGCAACTTTCCTGTTTCTATATGTTTGGTTTTTTTGTGAGATCTTCACTAGGAGGCAAATTTATGTCAAATAGTTGCTTGTAGGTGTTTGTTTTAACCTTGTTGGAGTACCAGATGGGTGGAGTTTAGCATATCTCAGCCAGTCTGGGGATTTGAACCAACAACCTTCTGCTCACCAGTCAAAGCAGCTGCCAACCAGGTTTGGATATAAAGGCTCAGACTTGCTCTCTTTACTTATATTTAAATATATATTAGTTATGTAACGATGCATTCAGCTCACGGTTCATTTCCATACGCGATACTGGGTTCATGGTTCAATATTATGACAAATATCATGATATTTTGAGCAAAAATATCTTGAAAAAATTAAAGAATCTAATGCCACTTCAAAATCAAATCAAATTTAAGACCAATTTCATCCCTATATGAGCCTGAAGAGTGAAAAAAAAACAGTAAAGTAAAAATAAAAACATTAAAAAAACAGTAAATCAGGGAAATGTCTCACTTGAAAAGCAGTGCAAAGAGAAACCCTACTTAATAGCTTAATAATACAATGCAATACATTTTATTACAACATATGTTTTTATTAACATGCGTGGAAAATTAACTAAAATGTGTTTTGTCCTACAGAAGACACACTAATGGGTTAAAAACGACATGAGTGTGTATATATACAGCATATATGCCTGTGTGTGTGTGTGTGTGTGTGTGTGTGTGTGTGTGTGTGTGAACATGATAATAGAGAGATCTTCCCCTGCATGACACAAACAATGATGCTTAAAAGCGAATTAATGTGATTTTAATTAGATTTTAATTGCGTTACCTGATCTTAACGAACCTCCAGAGAGAAGCGGGATAATGTTTTCATTTTCATGTTGCTGCTGCTGCTGTTGTTGTTGTTGTTGTTGTTTTTTTTGTTGTTTTTCATGTTTCTCTTGTAAAACTGTAATGTACATTAAGATGATACTTCAAAGATATTTAAAAGCTTCGAAGAACTCGACTCAAAAAAGTCAAGTGTGTGTTTAATGAAAGGGTGGGAGGGGGAGAGAGAGACATGGTGTGTGTGTGTGTGTGTGTAAATGTGTAGTATGTGTGTGTCTGAGAGTGTGCATGTGAAAGAGTGAGAAAGAGAGGGAGTGCATGACAGAGGGAGGAAGGGAGGGAGATGGAAAGAGAGATATAAAGTGTGTGTGTGAGAGAGTGTGTGCATGTGAAAGTGTGTGTGCACAAGAATGTGAATGAGAGTGTGTGTGTGTGTGTGTCAAAGAGCCAGTGTGCATGTGAGTGTGTGTGTGTGCATGATAGAGAGAGGGAGGGATACACAGAGAGAGAGAGAGTGTGTTAATGTGAAAAGAGTGTGCTGGTGAAAGTGTGTGTGTGTCTCAGAGAAAGTGTGTGAGAGTGGGTGTGTGAAAGAGAGAGAGTGTGCATGTGAAAGTGTGTGTGTGAGAGAGAATGTGTGCTTATGAAAGTGTGTTTCAGAGAGAGTGTGTGAGAGAGAGAGAGAGAGAGGAGTGTGTGTGAGAGACTGCGTGCGTGTCTCAGAGTGTGAGAGAGAGGGAAAGTGTGTGTGTGAGTGTGTGTTTGTTTCTCAGTGTGTGTGTGTGTGTGTGAGAGAGAGAGAGAGAGAGAGTGTGTGTAAGAGAGAGAGTCATACAGTGTGTGTGTGGATGCTCGGCCTGTAGATGGAGCTACACTCTACACTTCTCTCTCTCTCTCTCTCTCTCTCTCTCTCATCCTCCCTCTTCCCACAATGAGTGCATTGTTCCTGTCACACACACACACACCCCCTCTCTCACACGCACACACACACACACACACACACACATTTCTCTCTCTCTCCAACAGATTTGGTATTTATGTTAATACACACCTCTGTGGATCTCAGCCTCCCAGTGGTTAGATACACTGTTGATATGTGGCTTTCCTGGTGTGTGTGTGTGTGTGTGTGTGTGTGTATGAGAAGGGTGTGTGTGTGTGTGTGTATGTGAAGGGTGTGTGCGTGTGTGTGTGTGTGTGTGTGTGTGAGATAGAGGGAGAAGAGAGTCGAAAGGATGCTTCCCATGACATTTTCCTCCTTCCAGAAGCCAAAGAGAGGAAGAAGACAACCCTTCTTCCTCTTCTTCTTCTTCTTCTTCTTCTTCTTCTTCTTCTTCTTCTTCTTCTTCTTCTTCTCGGGGAAAAAAAAAAGCAAATCCTCGGACTCGACAGACAAACACGGCTGTCGGGAAACGCTTAAAAAACGCTCAGAGCGACTGAGGGGGGGGAAACAAATTTTTAACCCCGAAATTTCGGAGGCGGTTTTTCGGGGGCGAATTTTGTGAGAGAAACCAGCAGCAAAACGTCGTCTTCAGAAGAGAAAACAGTCGTTCAGGCTTAACTTCATCTCACAATTTTTCACAAAACAAGATGGCCGCCTGCTCACCGAGGAAGAGCAGAGGTGGAAACGTCTCAGCGAGATGTTTCTGCTTTGAAAATGAGTCAAAACAGAAAGAATTTGAAGTGAAATGAGCCTTTTCAGTGCGGACTTTGCAGACTCTGCCCTGGGCTCTCGACTGCTGCAGCGTTCTGCAGAAGGCGGCTCACTTCTGTTTTAGTTAGTGACCTGGACGTTGTTTCAGCTGTGTGTTCATGTGTCTCCTCAGCTCTGAGAAGAAATGATTTCTTTGAAGCTGCTTCTTTCTTTCTTTCTTTCTTTCTTTCTTTCTTTCTTTCTTTCTTTCTTTCTTCTTTCTGAGTTTTATCATCCTTGTTTCTATAGATAAACTCCAAAATCTCCAAAAACCTCTTTACGTTTTTTGTCCCAGTGCACAGTACAGATTGTATGCTATAAAATATGCTTGCTGTCTTGCTTTCTTTCTTTCTTTCTTTCTTTCTTTCTTTCTTTCTTTCTTTCTGAGTTTTATCATCCTTGTTTCTATAGATAAACTCCAAAATCTCCAAAAACCTCTTTAAGTTTTTTGTCCCAGTGCACAGTACAGCTTGTATGCTATAAAATATGCTTTCTTTCTTTCTTTCTTTCTTTCTTTCTTTCTTTCTTTCTTTCTTTCTTTCTTCTTTCTGAGTTTTATCATCCTTGTTTCTATAGATAAACTCCAAAATCTCCAAAAACCTCTTTACGTTTTTTGTCCCAGTGCACAGTACAGATTGTATGCTATAAAATATGCTTTCTTTCTTTCTTTCTTTCTTTCTTTCTTTCTTTCTTCCATTGTTTTATCACCTCTAAATGTGCAAATAAAGTCCAAACTCTTCATATTTCTGACCCAGAAGACGCTGCACCATCGTACACGACATAACTTTTTAGGATTTGTTTTAGGATTTCATGACTCGTAAAGTAAATACGCGGTCTTTCTTTCTTTCTCTCTTTCTTTCTTTCTGTATTTCTTTCTGTCTTCCTTCCTTCTTTCCTTCACTGTTTTATCATCTATATATGTGCAAATAAACTCCAAAAACTCTTGAGCTCTTTACATTTTTGCACATTTCCCTTCTTACTTTCTGTTTCTTTCAGTGTTTTTTGATCTGTATATGTGCAAATAAAGTCCAAACCCTCTGAACTCTTCATATTTAAAGAGTCGGTGTCTTTCTTTCCTTCTGTCTTTCTTCCAGTAAACTTCCCGGTGTGATATCGTCATATTTGAGGACAACATGGCGGCCGGGAGCGGGAAGGTAATTCCCTCCCACTCAAGCGGGGTGTGAAATAGAGCCGCGGTCGGGTCAGTGTTGATCCCCAACCTCTAATAGAATAATCAATCTTGCTTTTTGGCGTGTGTGTGTGTGTGTGTGTGTGTGTGTGTGTGTGTATGTGGGATTAATTATGAAGACGAAGCTAAACCTTCGGCGGCGTCTACCTGCTTCGTTCTTCCTCGTCTTTTTCCCGAAAAGAAAGCGCTCAACCGGAGTGTTAACGCGCCGTGAATCGATTACGCTTATCTACACGCTTATCTGGCAACCCTCCCCTCCACCTCCACCTCTACCCCCCCCCCTCCTCCTCCTCCTCCTCTTCCTCCTCCACCTTTTTAAAAACAATAGCATCTTTCCAGTGTGTCGGTGGCAGATGTGTTTCATGTAGAGAAGAGGGATTAACGGTATCTAGTTACACGCTTGTGATAAACTCTTATCTCCCGGCTTCCCCACAGCACTCTGTGGGCGCACGCTGACCCGCTTTCTTCTTCTTCTTCTTCTTTTTCCTTCTTCCTTCCTTCCTTCCTTCCTCCGCTCTGTACCTCAGCGATTTAATCACGTTGCCATGTGTGTACCGAGGAAGTGAAAAGGTGAGGAAGAGGCTTGAGTTCAGCAGCGATGGATTCACAGAGAAAATGAGTTTGAACGGACAAACACACTCAGAATGAACTGAAACACCGGGAGAAAAGAGTTTATAAATGTGTCAGGAAGGGAAGTTAACCTGACCTGTGTGTGTGTGTGTGTGTGTGTGTGTGTGGGGGGGGGTGATGCATGAGATGTAACAGGTACAGTACATCACAACACAGAGTTAGACAAGTGGTTGAGCAAAGGAAATAAATGCGGCCTATATGTGTGTGTGTGTGTGTTTATGTGTGTGTGTGTTTATGTGTGTGTGCACATGCGCCCCCCCTTTACCCCCCAACACACACACACACACACAAGTATGCTTATGCATGTGTGTGTGTGTGTGTACATCCACAACTGCATTCATGTTTATGAGTTGAAGTATGTGTGTTTATGCAAATGTATACATATCTACTTGTGTGTGTGTGTGTGTGAAGAGCGTGCATGCCTACTATAGATAGGTATGTGTGCAAGTGTGTGTGTGCATGCATGTCAGAATGTGTGTGTGTGTGTGTGTGTGTGTGTGTGTTCAGTGTTTACATCCAGCAGGTAAACTCTGGGCAGCTGCAGCATCCTAAACGTAAACGCATCACATCCTGCTCGTTCGGCGTGATGTAAACGCAGCGCGGGACGTCCCGTCAGAGCAGGAGGAGGTCCCCCCCCCCCCCCCTCCCCCCCGTCCCGCTGCTCTCTGGGTGGCAGTGCCATGACGCTCTGCGGGGATTAGCCTCCTGACAGTTTGTATGCGTTAGGGTTACGGGTCGGCCGTAATGTAAAGTCCTCACATCCTCTTCCCGGCTCTTAACAGGACGCTTCTTCTTCTTCTTCTTCTTCTTCTGTGTCTCCGCTTCACCTGGAGAAAATATTTATACATCGCTGTAAATATTCGGAGCGTTTGCTTATGCCAGCGCCGGAGTTAAAGGAGAAGAACGACGACATTCAGACTCACGGCCCATTTACTCTGCAAAGACCTTACAAACCTGTTCAGTTATTTCATCTTGTCTTATCAAGACTTATCAAGATTATTTTAGGGAAATCATCTTCGCTTGAACCTCTGGGGTCACAGTTATACTTTAAAAAAACAGCCTATATTTTTAGGAATTGTTTTTCGCTTGTACGGCACAAACAAATGGAAAAACGCTCTTTGTTGACGTTATTCTGGGTGTATTTTTGAGATATTTCTGTGAATCTCTAAAGCCGTTTTGCCTCTTTTTTATTATCTTTAGGCCTTCTGAGCAGCTGTATAGTCTTTTTAGCCTATTTCTTGTTAAGATGCACTTGTAGCTGAGCAGGAGGATATCAGCATTAAGGGGAAACCACTGTTTTTAAGTGTTAAACGAGCTCATTTCAATGTATACCTAAATCGAAGAAAAAAAAATTTGCTCGGAGTCTGTAAACACTGGAGGAAAAACCAACCTGCATTTTGAGGAATATGTAAGTTAATTTTCCATGTAGAAGAAGAAGAAGAAGTCAAACTCCTCGAGGAATCTATGCAAATACATAAGAGAGAAATCACCCTGGATGTAAATATATAATTATAATCTGGATTGGGGCTTTAAGTCGAAGCTCTCTCTCTCTCCCTCTCTCTGTACATGAGAGAGAGAGAGAGAGAGAGAGAGAGAGAGAGAGAGAGAGAGAGAGAGAGAGAGAGTCTTAAGAGTGTGGGTAGCAGAGGATGCATGTAACCTCATTCCACATCCGACACCCAGTGACAAATACATAGTTTGGGGCAAATTTCCATTTCATGTTCGACTACACCGCACATCTCAAATTAAGAGCGCGGCATTATCATCGACAAGGAAATACATCGCGTTAATATTCCCGCTTCACAGTTGCCAAAGAATTAGTTCAGATCTTCGCATAAATTAACGGTGGCACAGTTTAAAAATGGGTAGCTCAGGGCCATGCTCTCAGAACAAGGCAGCGAGCGCCGCGGCTTTAATTCTCCATTTGTTTTGATGTCTGCATTTGAAGAGTTTGTTTCCACGGCGTTATATATGCAAAAAGGGAAATCTCATTACCTGAAGCTCATCATGCAGAATCTCTAGAAATACAGTGGATCCAGTCTGGGGGAGCGCTGAACTTATCTGCTTTCCTTTAAAAACAAAACAACCCTTTTTATTCTGTGGTGTCTCTCGTTTTGTAAGAAGAGGACTGAAAATACCAAAAAACAACAATCCGTCCAGTGATGTTCTCTTGTCTCCAGACCTATCAGCTTATTTCATGATATTTTTAGTCAAATTCTCTCACTGCACTGGCAGATAATCTGCTGGTTTCAGTAAATTTCACTTGATTCATGCCAATATGACTTCTTCTTTCAAGAAATCATCATAAAACAATGAAGAAAATCTGGAAACAAGAAACTTTCTCCAAGACAATTTCACTTTTACCAAGAAAATGTCCTGAAACAAGTTACATTCTCCTGGGAAAAAGTCACATTTGTTGAAACCGGTGAAATTATCTGAAAAAAATCCTAAAATAAGATTGATGAGTCTGGAGACAATGATGGATTTTGGATTGAAACTCATGGTTTTCTCACTGCTGAACTGATTTGTTCAACGTTAAAAATGCATTTACTGAATCAGTGAGTTAAAGTGAATCCCAGTGATGTCGTGGTGAATAAAAAGGAGTGTTAAATATGATAGAGAATGGCAGAGTTGGTGCTAATATCAACCAAAATCAATTATGTTTTCAGAAAAGCATTCATTTCTGCTTTTTTTTAATCAGAAAACCCAATCCTCATACAATTTATATCAGTTTGATACAGAGGTGAGGACTCAAGTCACATGACTTGGACTCGAGTCACAGTTTTAACAGCTTGAGACTTGACTTGCTGCATGAAGAGAAGACTTGAGACTTGACTTGACTTGGGTTCTGGTGACTTGGGACTTGACTCTGACTTGTACTTTGATGACTTGAAAAGGTTTCTAAAGTCTTGACTTGAGATCTTGTGTTTGTGTAAATGACTTAGATTGAAAGTGATGAGATTTGTTCCAGCGGACGACTGAATTTAAATTCTGTTTTCTGAATTTGTATGGAATGATTGAATTTATTGAAGTTGAAACTGATTATAGAAATCAAACTCATGATGCTCTTACCAAGTTTTTATCCTATTAAAACCATATTGCATTGAAAAGTCCTAGATATTTAGTTTTCTTTAAGATATTAAATTGATACTGGACTCTTGATTTGTTCTGACTTGACTTGCTGTTCTACATTTAGACTTGAGACTTGACATTAATGACTTGGACTTGACTTGGTAATCTACATTTAGACTTGAGATTTAAAATATCTCTCCAGGTCAGCTGAACACCAGTCCCACACAATGTGACTCAAAACTCTCCACATATTGTATTTCTGAATATTTTCAGATGGCTGAATCACTCCTGAGCTGAAAACTCATCTTCCTCCTCTACTGGCTCTAATATATTTTTATCTTGAAGGAAAAATAAATCCTTTATTTCTCCTCAGCTCTCGTCTCTCTGATTTCCTCACTTCAAATTCCTCTATTTATTGTCAGGCCAATAAAATCTCTTATATTTTCAGAAAAGTAGTAATTTATGCTTTTATTCCCACCTTAAAACCCCTTAAATAACTCACCTGACCTTTGACCTCTATCCTACTAGCTGCTTGTAATATTGCCATTCCAGGAATTTAAACATAATCACTAAATAAAATGAATCTGATTTTATACAGCACACATTAAAATACAAATAAAATCTGAATACAATGAAATAAATGTAACATCACAGTAAAACGGATCAATAAAACAACAATCATGCAATTTGTAAGCTTATACTAAAATAAAGGGAATAAAATTAGAGTTGGGACCCGAGTTTAAAAGCAAAAACACATAGTAAGAACAAACCATGTATCCTAGGGCAGTGGTTCTCAACGTGGGGTCCGGGGACCACCAGGGGTCCTTGAGGGGGTTCCAGGGGGTCCCCAGCAAAAATTGATGAATTGTTAAACTTCAGCATTATTTCATTTATAAGAAGTGAACACAGTTAGAGAATGTAGAAGAATGACTGTTCTGATCATAGTTTCTCTGTTATCTCTCTACATACAATACTGGTAGTGATGGGATTCTGGACAAAATCATATCTGACAATAAAAATATTCTCAGATTTGGGTCCGAGAGACAAAACCTCATCAAATGGGGGTTCTAATGTGGCTCTAATGTGGACTAAAGTAGGAGTCCATGATGTGATTCAACTAAACGCCTCAAAGGTAAATTAACTTCTGTGTTGTTTGTTGAGTTTTTGAGTCTGTTTTCCCTCCTTCGCTCCGTTCGGTCTCTCTCTCTCTCTCTCTCTCTCTCTCTCTCTCTCTCTCTCTCTCTCTCTCTCTCTCTCTCCGGGCGTCGCAGGGTGTCTCTTCCTGTGGCAGAGTGTCCGGTCCTTGACTCGCCGGCTCCCTGAACCCGCTTCCTCTCCGCTGGAAAACCTTGAGTAATGCCGAGTTAGCATGAGTTAGCTGTTTTTAGAGGGGGGGGGGGGGGGGGGGGGGGGGGATGGGTGGTCAAGGCCTTTCGCTTCATTACAGTAACAGGACCAGATATCAGTGACTAGACCGCCTTGTTTTTAGCTGGATCACCATGTATTTTCGAGTTTACCTCATGGGTTTTGAATGGATTTTTCAAACTCAAAAGATCACAGATATTTCCCAGGATCAGAGACGACCAGATCATCCTGACGACACATATCTGCCAGAGGTGGGGACTCGAGTCACAGTTTTAATTGCTTGAGACATGAAGAGAAGACTTGAGACTTGACTTGGGTTCTGGTGACTTGGGACTTGACTCTGACTTGTACTTTGATGACTTGAAAAGGTTTCTAAAGTCTTGACTTGAGATCTTGTGTTTGTGTAAATGACTCAGATTGAAAGTGATGAGATTTGTTCCAGCGGACGACTGAATTTAAATTCTGTTTTCTGAATTTGTATGGAATGATTGAATTTATTGAAGTTGAAACTGATTATAGAAATCAAACTCATGATGCTCTTACCAAGTTTTTATCCTATTAAAACCATATTGCATTGAAAAGTCCTAGATATTTAGTTTTCTTTAAGATATTAAATTGATACTGGACTCTTGATTTGTTCTGACTTGACTTGCTGTTCTACATTTAGACTTGAGACTTGTGGCTCAAGACTTGAGACTGACTTGGGACTCGAGCAGAGTTGACTTGGTCACACCTCTGGTATCTGCTGTTTTAAACTGACATGTTGCATAAATACAGTGCAGTGACTAAATGACGGCCGTTGTGTGGCTCTCAAACCAAGAGGTTTCTCAATTGAAAGGTGCTTCCTGTGTGTGTGTGTGTGTGTGTGTGTGTTGAGCCAGGGAGTGCGTGTGTGTGTAATGAGAGTGTGTGTGTGTGTGTGTGTGTGTGTACAGTTACCAGCAGCAGCTACCTGCCAAAAACTGGCACAATTTGGCCGTAGCTGGTGAGTTAGATGAGCCCAGCAGCCACTTCAGCAGGTATTCAACCATCACTTTGGCTGGTGAAATGGTACATTTTGATTTTTGGGGATTGACCAACATGTAGATGGATGAGTTAGTTTGGTGTGTGTGTGTGAGTGTGTGTGTGTGTGTGTGTGTGTGTGTGTGTGTGTACTTGTATTTCTATCATTGTGAGAACCAGTTTGAGTTGTAGATGTTCGGATTGAGGGAATTTTGCTAGAATTTTGCTGAAATTAGGAATTAATGTAGTAATAAACTCCTCACAACTATACTAAGACAGTCGTGTGTGTGTGTGTGTGTGTGTGTGTGTGGTTGCCTGCCTGCCTGCACCTCTCTGGCCTTCCTGTTGCTGTCAGTGAGTCACCAACCGCCGAGCCGACACACCGCGACCAACATGTCAGGTGCTGTTACATCTCACACACACACACACACACACACACACACACACACACACACACACTTGTGCCGTGAAACCGCTGCCGAAAAGGTAATCAGCCACAAACCTGATTGCTCCCTTCAGCCGCTATGCGCTGACCAGACGCCTCGAATTACACCGTCCAATCTGCTGCGTGTCAGACAGGTGGAGGAGAGAGGGAGGAAGGAGGAGAGAGGGAGGAAGGAGGAGAGAGGGAGGAGGGAGGAGAGAGGGAGGAAGGAGATGCTTCTGTCTTTTCTGTGTCCTTCCTACGAGAGGGAAAGGGAAGGAGGGAGGAAGGAGGGAGGGAAGGAGAGTACAGCATCAGATCCTGTGTATTGGTTAGTCCAATCAGCTTTCCACAAGAAAACAAAAAATCATAATCCGTGGGTCACCTGTCAAAAATCTGCAGTTGATATTCTTCCATGTTCCAAAGAGCAAATCAACACTAAATCACATAAGGCAAAAAATCGTCGCTGCGCTGCTCATATGGGTTGAAACTGTAAAGCATGTTGCACTTCTGGCCACGCCCCAATCAGTGATGTCACAGCAGGTATCTGGACAGCTGATGCAAAACACCTGCTCTGATTTTGGTTGCTCACCTTAAATACAGTAGCCTACTTCCAAACATAAACCTTAAATCAGCCTTAAACCTTAAAATTGTTGAATCTACGGGCCAAAGCCACTAACATTTTATTACTTACTTTGGATAATGCTAGCAGCTACTGTCACTCGAAATAGTGTATGCTAAAGTGTTAGCATGGAGCTACTGTCACTCGACATAGTGTATGCTAAAGTGTTAGCATGGAGCTACTATCACTCGACATAGTGTATACTAAAGTGTTAGCATGGAGCTACTGTCACTCGACATAGTGTATGCTAAAGTGTTAGCATGGAGCTACTATCACTCGACATAGTGTATGCTAAAGTGTTAGCATGGAGCTACTATCACTCGACATAGTGTATGCTAAAGTGTTAGCATGGAAACCTTAGGAAGTAGGCATCGTCTGTTATTGTTATTGTCTGGTTTTGTTTATTTTCTGGTTTGTTAGTGTATTTAGTGATGTGTCTTCATGTGGGAAGAGTGGTTTATGTTATGTGTTTTTTCTGTCTGGAAGAATTCAATAAAAACATTTGAATAATAATAATAAAGTGTTAGCATGGAGCTACTATCACTCGACATAGTGTATGCTAAAGTGTTAGCATGGAGCTACTGTCACTCGACATAGTGTATGCTAAAGTGTTAGCATGGAGCTACTATCACTCGACATAGTGTATGCTAAAGTGTTAGCATGGAGCTACTATCACTCGACATAGTGTAGGCTATAGGATACTAAAGTGTTAGCATGGAGCTACTATCACTCGACATAGTGTATGCTAAAGTGTTAGCATGGAGCTACTATCACTCGACATAGTGTAGGCTATAGGATACTAAAGTGTTAGCATGGAGACTACTATCACTCGACATAGTGTATGCTAAAGTATTAGCATGGAGCTACTATCACTTGACATAGTGTAGGCTATAGGATACTAAAGTGTTAGCATGGAGCTACTATCACTCGACATAGTGTAGGCTATAGGATACTAAAGTGTTAGCATGGAGCTACTATCACTCGACATAGTGTAGGCTATAGGATACTAAAGTGTTAGCATGGAGACTACTATCACTTGACATAGTGTATGCTAAAGTGTTAGCATGGAGCTACTATCACTCGACATAGTGTAGGCTATAGGATACTAAAGTGTTAGCATGGACTACTATCACTCAACATAGTGTATGCTAAAGTGTTAGCATGGAGCTACTATCACTCAACATAGTGTATGCTAAAGTGTTAGCATGTGACACTGTAGCCAACAACCTATGGAACATATGGGTGATTTTGTTGTCTTTGATTTCATTTCATAAGTTGACCAACGCCAATCTCCCAAAAACTTTTAATAGACCCCACTTCCCTCCTCTGGCTGTGCCTGTCAGCGAGCTTTGCTTCCACCCCACGCTCCGCTGAACATCCATACATCCCTCCCTCCCTCCCTCCCTCCATCTCTCCATCCCTCCCTCCATCTCTCCATCCCTCCCTCCAACTTTAACTCGGCTGAGGCCTCAAACTTCTCTCCGAAGGGGCTGACAGCCCTTCGTTTCTCCCTGCTCCAAATTTAACTCGAGTTAAAACTTCCTCCTTCACCAAACTTCAGTTGAGGAAGAGGAGACTCCCAATGAAAACAAACCTTACAAACATTTTTCCAAGTATGAAGAGGGAGAGGAGAAGTTGTGGCTGTGTGTGTTAGTATTTCACCAGGTTTATGATCAGTGTTTTACTCTCTCACTAATTTGGGGTTTTCTAGTCAGTGTTCCTAATGCAAACGGAAACTAACCGAAATTATATGGAGAATTTCGCCCCAAAATGAGATCCACCATTTTGAAAAGAAGTGACACCTTCCTTTCCAAAATGATTGATGGCATCAAATCAAAGCATCGTGGTCGTTTATGAGAGAGAACAGGGAGCTTAAGTCTTTGTTTGGCATTTTTTCTTACAGCCTGGATCCTCTTTATTTTACAGATACTGGATGATGAACTTGAGGACATTTATTTTTGGGTTCATTCTGCTGGGTGAAAACATCAAATCTCAACAACATCAACTTTTCAAGAACTAAGGAAAACCTTCTTGTTTTTAGCTGGATCACCATGTATGTTTGAGTTTACCTTAATGGGTTTTGAATGGATTTTACAAACTCAAAAGATCATAGATATTTCCCAGAATCAGAGACGACCATATCATCCTTTAAATTAAAATAAAAAATCCCTAAAATTGGAGTTACAAGGGTTTGACATAATGGCGATTTCAGTGATTTAAAAATTTTTGGAAATGAAACTGCATAAAAAAATGTAACCATGAATTAAAGACCATTACACTTCACTAGAGCCCAAAAAGAAAGTCTAGAAAAAATAGGGAAAACTTTAAAAAATATGCATTTAGGCAAAAACGAGCGCTTAATGTGGCTTAATGAGCTAAAATCAAAATAGAAGAATTCATCTTTAATCCAGATCATAGATACACTTCCCAGGCCAGAGAGGACCACATCATCCTTCAAATTAAAATTTAAAAAAAATCCCCCAAAAATTTGGAGTTACAAGGGTTTGACACAACAGCGATTTAAAACATTTTGGAAATGAAACTCCACATAATGCAGATTTCCCAGACGCCCGTCACTCAGCTCTCCTCCCGCCTGCTGGGACTTCTGCATATTTCCCAAAGTGTCTGCGGTGAGTGATTAGGCGATGACAATGCCGGCAAAAAGGTGTAAGTTGTGGGATAGCGGGGGGGTGGGGGGGTGGGGTTAGGGGTGGGTGGGGGTGCGTTTGGTAGAGCTGTAAGAGGTGGGCCGTGGGGGCGGTGCTTCTGTCAAACGGACAGGTTTTTATGCGACGTGAGCTCCGCCTTACCTCCCAGGGAAAGTTTCATCAGCTTTTTGTCACGGTGGTGGGGTGGGGGAGGGGGGGTGGAGGAGGGGGGGGAGAAGGTGGGGGGGAGGGGGGGAGGAATTATGGAAGTGTCACCCCTCTCTCGTCGCTGCTCATTCAGGAGTGATCCTCAATTTGAGCGGCCGGGGCACATTTTCATGCAAATAACGGCGCCGCAATTTTTTCCCCGGCGTTTCCCTAATAGCTTCTTACAAATGATGTGCCATTACAAGGAGGTTTATTTAAACAAATTTAATACGTCTTTAATCAACCCTCGCCGAGCGCCTTTCAAAAGGTCACACGCCACATCAGGACGGGCTCGATATGCCCCCCCCCCCCCCCCCTCCCCCTCCCTCCTCCCTCCCTCCTCCCACCCTCACATCACAGTATTAGCTCAAGGATTGGGGGATGGGTGGGGTGGGGAGAGAGAATTATTTCACGGACAAGTCATTTTAAGCAAATCTTTATTTACATTTTTATTCAGTTATTAAATTTTATTTCATCGCGCGACGGAAAAAGGGGGGGGGGGGGAGGACCTTACTCCTTTCACCCCGGCTCTCTCTCTCTCTCTCTCTCACACACACACACACACACACACTCATTTGCTTATGAAGTCATCTCATGTGAGTGCGGATGGGAGTGTGTGAAGTGTGTGTCTGATCTGTTGTGCTGCGTACAAAGAGACGGATCGGACGGCGGCGTGTTGAGCTGAAACGCCGCACAATGAACGCATGTAAAGGCAATTTAGTGTCGTTTACAGCTGATACACAGAAGTACTGCAGCGCTACGCAGTACTGCACCGAATATCTGAGTATATCTGTCCTCATTTTCAAACAATGAACACATGCAGAAAGCACTTAGACACACAAAAGTACTGCTAAGTACTACTGAACAGAAATCTCTTCAGTGTATTTGTAGGTACACATAGGTACATGAGTATTACTGCACAGAAGTTTAATCTTTTATGTATTTGTACTCAGTTTAAGACAGCAAAAGCACCTTAATGTCGATGATCATAGGTACACAAAAGTACCACAAAGTACTTTTGGACAGAAGTTTAATCTTTTATGTATTTTTCAAGATGCCATTTCACAACACTTTTTTGATGCTGTTATTGACAAGATACACAAAAGTAGGTACATGAAAGTACTGCTGTTTGTACATACAAATAGGTACACAGTAGGTACTACTGAGTACTACTGAGTCTCTGTGTTTGTACTCATTTTAAGAGAGCAAAAGTACCTTAATGTCGATGATCATAGGTACACAAAAGTACCAGAAAGTACTGTTGAACAGACGTTAAATGTTTTTGAATGTATTTTTTTTTAGTTTCTTGATGTTTCAAAAGCACAAAACTCAAACTACATGATTATTTACCATAGATATAATTATTTTTCCTTATAAACGATGAGTCAGTTTCAACACATCCATCATATTTCTACATTCAAGGTTCAATCTGACTTTTTTTTTTTACAGTCAAAATTGAGTTATGCACATATTCATGATCTTTGGATGTTATTTTACGCCTGTGTGGTGTTAAGAAAAAGACTCTTTGGGGGTAAATATAAAAAAAATAACAGTTTTTTCCAGCTTTGATTCAACTTTATGATTCAGCAGCAACACACACTGACACATATGGCTGTTATGACATGTTTCGTCGTCCCAAACTACACACACACACACACACACACACACACACACACACACACACACACACACACACATCCTTAAGAGCCGCCGCCTGCATCGCTCGTCCTTGCCGCTGTCCGCTCCTTTCACTCCTGTACCGTTGTTGTTTTTATTACCGCCGCCGCACGCTCGACCCCCGCCAAAGTCAATAAACAAACCCATTTGAATATGTACGGCGGAGATGGAGATGTATCAATATGCAAGATTGGGAGTGTGTCATATTACCTCGGCTCGGCGTGCTCTCTTTCTGTGTGTGTGTGTGTGTGTGTGTGTGCGGTGACCCAGTAACTCCGCCCACACCGCGCTTTTTTGCATATGCAGGCTCAAAGCGATGCACGTATTTAACATGCCGGTGAAATATCAGCGCAACCAAAACGCCGAACCCCCCCTCCATGCTCCGCCAGGCTGCGTTTTCCCACCTGCTGTATTTATCTGACTGTTCTGTAACGCACGTATCTGACCGCAGGACCATCGCTCACGTGCAGATCTGCTCTTCGCTCGTCAATACTCTCTCTCTCTCTCTCTCTCTCTCTCTCTCTCTCTCTCTCTCTCTCTCTCTCTCTCTCTCTCTCTCCGGATGTGAAGTGTGAAGCGCCGAGTGTTGTCTCTGTTGTCTCTGCTTATAATAGCAAGAGCATTATAGCATGGCCAAGCCTCACACCTCAGAAATAATCAAATCCCACGCGGCTGTTTTGGGGATAAAGTTATTCGGGGGGCCTCCGCCTGTCGAGCGCAGCGTCTTAATGTTTTTTTTTTTTTTTTTTTTAGGTTAACCCTTTCCGCGCTAATGCCTTTTTCTCAGGGTGGCATTTACACAAAATGAATTGCTTGCTTAGACACAGCTAACTAAATAAAAGACAGCGGGGGCTGATACTATGAAAAATGGATTTTCATTACTGTTTCATTGATTCTAGTAAATAAGGGCCCGGGGCCCGCACCGCAAAGGCTGCAAAACGGTAATAATTTAATCTAAGGTGACACAGACCAAAATGTATGTGGACAAAAAAATCATCCCTGAATATTAAACGAGGGCCCCGAGACAAGAGAGGGGAGGGGGGGAGGTGTGTGTGTGTGTGTGTGTGTGTGTGTGTTTGCAGGCGCATTTAAATGTATGCAGATTGCCGTCCAACCTATTTAAAAACAAGAATTAGGTATTCCTGTCATAAATCACGTTTGCCGCCACGGATATGCCTTGTTATGTCGGTGTTTAACGGAAACCTGAAAGGTTAAAGCACTCGGTGCATTAAATTGTACAAGGATAATTAATACTTTTCTCCTGGCTATTTATAAAATATGGAAAATAGAGTCGGCTGAACTGTGACAACACACTCGTTTGAGGAGGAAGGCGAAATAGAAAGCGGCGCGTTCTCACACACACACACACACACACACACACACACACACACTAAGGATATCACAATACTGAAAGAGCAAATACCTTCCAGGCTGCACATTGAAGTTATCACAGTAAAGGATGCGTTTGTCACTGATCTTGTTATTTCCGTGAGCTTCAGTGTGTTCCTGCTGCAGGTCGACAGGTGACAGCAGAGCCTGTCAGGTTTATTCTGACCTGCAGACGCCTCAATTGGCTTTTATTGGACGTCGATGGCGGCTCGACCCCCGAGGACGACAACAAACCTGACCGGATAATCTGCTGTTTGTTAGAGAGGTTACACCCCCGAGCCAGAGCTCCCCCGCCGCACTGATGTGTGTGTGTGTGTGTGTGTGTGTGTGTGTGTGTGTTCGCGTGCAATGTCACTAATTAGTGCCTGTTAGCGGTGAACTAGTGCGAACTCCCTAATTTGACAAGTCTATTCCAGAGGTGTTGACCTCTCACTCGCGCCGGCGGCAACTCCGTCAAAAGTGGCACCTCGGGGAAGCGAGGCGTCGCGTCTACCTGGCTCCCTCGCACCCCCCCCACCCCCGACACACTGTCAAGGTCCCGCCGCCATCCCTCCAACGCCGTCGAGTGTCGGAGGAAGTGTCTCGGCGGCGGGGCGTGCCGTGCCGTGCCGGGCCGGGCCGGGCCGGGCCGGGGCGAGGTGAGGTGCGAACGCGATCGGGGCGAGCGCGCGGCTTGTTACGTAAAGCGGAGGGTCATCGGCGAACCGTGTGAGGGAAAGGCGACGTGACAAGTGTCCGGGCCCATTACGCCGCGTTAGTTTACCGACTCGTGCTCCAGCGCGGCGAGGCGATCGCGGCGAGGCGAGGCGAGGCGAGGCGAGGCGGGGCGGGGCGAGAAAACCGCCTCGCCGTACAAAAGCGCAACATCTGTGAACCGTAGCGAAGGTCCTCTTTATCTGAGGAAAGGTAGAAGCTTAACAACCCAGAATATGTAGGTTACATGCTTGGTGTGTAATCGTTTTCCTCTTCCTTTCCCTCTCTCTCTCTCTCTCTCTCTCTCTCTCTCTCTCTCTCTCTCTCTCTCTCGCCTCGCTGACGGTTTACAGGTTTGCAGGAAGAGCGCTCGATTCCCTTCCGCTCCTCGACCGGCCCCCTTTTTCCTCTTCCTCGCCACACACTCTTCTCCCCGGCCGGGCTCGCCGCTTATTCACTAGCCGACCTCCCAAACGGCGCTCATTACCGCGCAGGGGCGAGGAGAGGGGGAATACTTAAACTGATGATGGCATCGCCGTCTGAGCAATATTTCAGCGAACCGTCACAGCCACTCAGATCTGCGCCCGTCCCCCCCCCCTCCCTCCCTCCCTCCCCTCCCTCCCCTCGCCACGACCGCCACTGACCTTTTCCACATTCGCCGACGTCTGACCGCCAGCCTTCGTCTGTATCATTCCGATTAGGCCGACTCGTTACCGGAGCGCCGCGTTCGAGACCGACAGCGACGCCTCTCCGCCTCCGTTCGGGCCGGCGAAAGAAGAGGAGGAGGAGGAGGAGGAGGAGGAGGAGGAGGAGGAGGAGGAGGAGGAACGAGGAAAATGTCGTTAGAGTGAAATGGAGGAGGACCAAAAACATTTGCTCCCCAAACTGAACGGTGCCAAGTCCAATTCAGGACGCATAATGAGGAAGGGACCCGGGATACACTCGCTGGCTGTGGTCCAACACACACACACACACACACACATACACACACACTGCCCATGCATGCAGACACACATGCATACTGTACACACATGCAAACAGTGTGTGGTGGGCGCCACTGCAACTGGATTAGCCACTCATGGGAGGTGTGGGATTAGCACACACACACACACACACACACACACACATACACACACACACACACCCCACCCATTCACTCCAACCCGCTGTGAGGCATTTTAGCCGTTTCAGTCTCCAAATTCTCCTCTGTCCAAGTGTGATTCAGTGATACAGCTGATCTGCTGAATCTCTTGAGCTGATTTCTGTGATCAGAATTCCACGATCACGGGATTTTATTGATGATTTCTGAAAAGAGAGAGAGAGAGTTGCGGTATTTCCCAAACGCAGAGCCGCAGTTTGGACTGAGCTGGAGGGCGATGCATTAATACGTTCATTTTCCACATTTGGACAATAAATTCTGATCACCTTACCGATCATGATAACCTTTTTTAAACTGTTTCTTCAGCTTGATTGATCGGGGGTTAAGCGTCTTGCTCACGGGCGTTTTGATAATGACAACGTTTTTAGATAATGAATGGATGGCCTTGAAAATACTTGATTTTTTATTAAAAGACTTTAAATCCAGAGGGAAAAACCCCCGTGATGGATGATTTCAGTAGAAAAATGAGGTTTGGGATGATTTCTAATGTCTTTTCTGACCCCAAAATGTGCAATTTTGACAATTTTGAGTCCTTCAATTTCAAACAAGGCCTTGAAAATCATGTAAACATCCTTGAATTGCACGTCCAACTGACTGCTATTCACTTGATTTGTACCCAGATGCTCCCAGATGCTCTTAGGGATTTGAACCAGCAACCGCTCCTCCTCCATCAGGCGCTTTCCCAGCATGCTTCACACTAAAAGCGCCGAGGATTTCAAAATGTGTCTCTCTCTCTCTCTCTCTCTCTCTCTCCGACTCGGGAGAGCACAGCGTTTCAAATTCAGGTCACTCCTTCTGTGGGTAAAGCCTGTTCTGAAGTTAATAAAATATTTGCCGATTGCTTGCAACAATTAGCACAAGATAAACACGAGCCAAATTGTTCTTGTTTCTGCTAATGGAGCTAGCCTCTGGCCACGCTATAATTATTCCTATTAGCAAATTAAGTCGTTACCTTGCCTCCTTCCTCCTTCCCTTTTTTTCCTCGCATCAAGCGGTGGAAATTACTTCGCTGCCGAGAAAATGAACACAGAGCCGCGGTCGATTTGGCCGTTAAACCTCCGACCCGTCTGACGCTGAGAGACGCACTTCATCACGCCGTAAGATCGCCGCAGACTCTCCATTCATAAAGCTCCTATATGACAGGATGGTGGAGGATGTGCAGCAGTCATATCTATGCAAATGACGTGGGCTCTTTACTACTGAACAAGACTCTGAAGGATTCCATTATAAAAGCTCAATACGTTTTGGAGAAGAAGAAAAAAAACAGTCGCCTGATGTTTATTGCTGCTCCATATTTAACGCATTATTAAGACATGCTGGGAATATATATCGTCTAAAATCCAAATCAGATTTTTAATTATATAACACATTTCATACAGCAAGTGCTTTACAAATATGAATAAAACCAAACATCAGAATGGGACACAAAACAGTAAAAAAAAAGTAAAGTATGCTTAAAAAACAACAACAAAAAAACAACTTTTTGAATAAATAAGTAAAGGTACAACAAGTATTTTGTAAGCAAAGGGCTCAGAATGGCAGGTAACAGGAATATAATGGAATAGCAGGTTTTATTTTCATGTTAGCAGTTAAATTTTACATTTAACTTCAAGTTTTCTACTGTTTTCTACCTTAATGTTGTTCTTACTTCTCTAAACTGAACCTTTTCACCTGAGGAACATGTGGAAATGGCGTTTCCCATATTATTATTATTATTATTATCATAATCCTTTCATGATGGAGTTAATGTCCTGCTCCAGTAGAAGTACTGCTACTTTGCTGATATTTTGCTAAAGTAGAAGTAGAAGTACCGGTGTAAAGATCTACTGCAGTAAAAGCAAAAAGTGTGTGATTTAAAATGTCGTCAGAGTAAAAGTTCCTGAGTTCCTCTTTAGAACAGAGAACGTTGTTAGCTGTGATCTTTTCCATGTGATTCTAACAGGAGAGAGGTCAGAGTTCAAACTAGATTCTTTCAACTGGAAACATTAGAAATGAGAAAATAAAGTGCAGAAACAAAGTAAAGTCAGATTCCTCTTCTCACTGTGAATGGATCCACAGTTTGTCTTGTTTACGTCGATCCAGTTTCTGCTGCTGATGGAGAGACACAAGATCTAGTCTGTGATGGACGGGATTTAAGGACAGTACTTAAGTAAAAATGTATTTAAGTAAAAGTAAAAAAAAAGAACTCAATTACAGTAATGCGACTTCCTTCCCTTGCTGATAAAACCTGAGGAAACACACACAGGTGGACGGCCGAGTCGAACGCGGCGTCATTTTCTCTTTTCGCGGTTTGTGGTCCGATTGCACAAGAAAGGAGACCAGAACCCCCCCCCCACCCCCCCCACCCAGACCCTGCAGGTATCCTCTTATGTCACAACTGATGGGAAGTCGGCCGACCACAAGCCTCATGTTGGGCAACCTCGGCGCGTCCAGTAAGACGTCGCACCTTCCTCAAAACGGTCGGTGCGTCTATTCAAAGCCGAGCTGGAAACACCTTTTCTCTTGATTTACATGACAGATTCAGCACTTTCCCACACAGGCGAGAGGAGGGAAAGTGTTTATTGCCTCCTAACCTGTTATGACACACACACACTATTATATTTATCTGCTTTTTTGATTAACCCGGTTTGTTGAAAGCGCTCTATAAATAAAGTCGACCTGACTTGACTCCATAGGAATGTATTTAAAAAGGTGGAAAGTGAGACTGTAAAAGCATCCGGATTGATTTTCTAGGTTTAATGTCACATTTTATCATAAAAAATGAATATACAAGTTAGAAAATAGCTATAAAATAAAGCTAATTTGGGTTTAAAAGCTCAAAAAAATCTTTCTTCCATTCTTTGTCAATGGAGCAGATCCATAGTGAATGTATTTTCTGATCACAACACAGCTTGGGATCTTATTCCCACAGTTATTTCTTATGGTTTCTGGCTTCAAAAATGCTGTAAATCGATTTTGGAAAAACTCTGAAAACCTGAAATTCACTAATCAATCTGATTCTGTCCTCGACAACAAAACTGTTTTGTGTGCAAAAACTCTTAAGACGGCTCAAACCTTTGATAGTAACGAATAATACGCTTTACTTTCACGCCAGAAAATCTTTTTTTTGCATATCGATGGAACAGATCTGTGCCACGGGAATGAAACGGTGAATTCTGAATCGGATATGAACAGGAAACGCATCACATCACATCACAGAAGCCCCACTGTCCTTAAAGCTGTAAATCTAACCGCACGTCGGGACAGAGTTTCCTTTAAGTTGGAGCGGATCGAGGGGGGAAACCAGACGAGACACCCGAGCACATGAGTGTCCAAAAAGTGCATGAAGCGATGATCACTGACAGTGTGTGTGTGTGTGTTCTTCTGAGAGCGTGACGCCGCCTCCGGTCGCTCTCTCCCTCTACAGATCTCTCTTATAGCCGATTCACTTTTGTCTTCCGCTCACTTCCTTCCTTCCTTCTCACGCGCATAAATTAGCGTAAAAAAAACCCGCAGAAACTTCCGATCAGCCCGGGCAGATCATTTCATGAGAAGCTTCTTTGTGACTCGACTGCGACGGGGCGAAAAAATATCTAGGACACGGAGGCAGAGGTCCAAAAGGCGGACACACACACACACACACACACACACACACACAAAATAACAAAAAAACCCTCTATGCCGTTTCATCTGAGAGATTCAAAAGGTCTGTGCGATGAAATTTTAAATGTCATTTTTCATGTACATATTAAAACTACATCAGCAAATTCCGTCTCTTCGGCGGCGCCGCCACCGCCGCCACTGTCTGCTAATGATTAATTGACTCGCCTCCTGGCTGCAAAACAATTGGTTTGTCTGTCGACTGGATGTGCGCTCTAATTGGTGATTGGCAGCTGAAGGACGGCGGGTGAGGAGATGTGATTACGGCGGGGAGGGGCGCCGTGTGCAAAACGTAGTTTAGCGGCGTCCTGATATCCGGCCGCCATGAAAACGATAACGCAGACGAATTCAAAGAGGAGACATGAGAGAGGCGAGGCTTTGCTCTGGTCGAAATGTGTGGAAACAGGTGCTGATTGGTTGGATCGGATCGATCAATAAACAACTTAACCAACTGAGATAGGTGATCATGAAAAAAAAAAAACAGTCCATTCTGCCTTAACTGTAACCAAGTATCAGGAAAGAACCAGGAAAAAAGCCTGAATTTGAGTAATTAATGTAATTTAATTCAAGTAATTAGTTACTTTGCTTCGTTATTTACCTTAAAAAGTAACTTGTTTTGTTACAAAGTTGTTCTTTATTAAAACTAGCTTGTACTTTTCACTTCAAAAACATGCTGCAGCAATATGGCTTGTGCTGCAAAGTGCTGTTGATCGTTGTTTTAAAATGCAAAAACACCAGAGGTGGAGACTCGAGTCACATGACTTGGACTCGAGTCACAGTTTTAACTGCTTGAGACTTGACTTGATGCATGAAGAGAAGACTTGAGACTTGACTTGACTTGGGTTCTGGTGACTTGGGACTTGACTCTGACTTGTACTTTGATGACTTGAAAAGGTTTCTAAAGTCTTGACTTGAGATCTTGTGTTTGTGTAAATGACTTAGATTGAAAGTGATGAGATTTGTTCCAGCAGACGACTGAATTTAAATTCTGTTTTCTGAATTTGTATGGAATGATTGAATTTATTGAAGTTGAAACTGATTATAGAAATCAAACTCATGATGCTCTTACCAAGTTTTTATCCTATTAAAACCATATTGCATTGAAAAGTCCTAGATATTTAGTTTTCTTTAAGATATTAAATTGATACTGGACTCTTGATTGGTTCTGATTTGACTTGCTGTTCTACATTTAGACTTGAGACTTGACTTGAGACTTGTGGCTCGAGACTTGAGACTGACTTGGGACTCCAGCAAAGCTGATTTTAAAACAGGAAGACAATCTCATTTATATCAAGCAGACTGAGTTGCGTTTTTTTTTTCCAATTAGCAGCATGTCGTCTGCAGGAGATGGAGCAGGATTTTCACTTTTTTCTACTTTTTAAAAAAGAATTGTGCTAAAAAAAAAAAAAAAAAAAACAATGAAAGAAAAACTAAATTAAGGACATTTTAATTTTAAAAAATGGATTACAAAAATTGAAAAACAAACCTGTTAAGTTACTAGTTTCCACAAAAAGTAATCTGAGTACACCTACAAAGTCCCATGTTAACCCCAACACTGATCATGGCTCCATGGTAAAGAACAAACAACAGGTGACAGGTGTTTGTCCATGTCGACACACTTTAAAACAATCTTCTCCACCAGTAAGTATCTCCACTGGTTCTGTCACGTTCAGAGAGGAGAGATCAGACGAGGAGAGACTCGACCCGGGTCTGTTTGCAGATCCAGGCCGGGTGGGAAATCGGCCAAATGCTGATAAATGCCGGCTGTATCTGGCAGGTCTGCCGACCCTTCCAGCTGCTCTGGCAGATCGCTCGGCGCCGTTTGGACGGGCCGCTCCGCATCTAGTTGGCCGGGAGCGCGGCGAGAGGAGCTGGGGAGCCGTGGAAGTGACCGGCTAATGTGCGGAGGAGCTCAGTTTCCCGCCCCGGTCGCAAATGGACGACCGTGAGTGTGTTTTCTCCACAGATGTGAGGCGAGGCGGCCGATGGAATGATTCTTAATGTTTGTTTTCGGTCTTGATGTGGTGAGATGGAGCGTGTCGTTATTCAGCAGGTAGCCTTCAATGCTTCTGGTATTGATAGTCTCTTTATTGTGTGTGTGTGTGTGTGTTATGATCGCCTGCACCAACACTGAAAACCCATGTAAATACAGCAGCTGTCCAGTGATTTTCTCTTGTCTCCAGACCTATCAGCTTATTTCATGATATTTTGAGTCAAATTCTCTCACTGCACTGGCAGATAATCTGCTGGTTTCAGTAAATTTCACTTGATTCATGCCAATATGACTTCTTCTTTCAAGAAATCATCATAAAACAATGAAGAAAATCTGGAAACAAGAAACTTTCTCCAAGACGATTTCACTTTTACCAAGAAAATGTCCTGAAACAAGTTACATTCTCCTGGGAAAAAGTTGTTGAAACCGGTGAAATTATCTGTCGGTGCAGTGAGATGAAAACAAAAATCCTAAAATAAGCGAGTGGGAAAGTTGACTTTGTTGTATTTTTGTATTCGGTTCATTCAGGTTCAAACTGACCAATTAGAAGTGAACCAGAGCTTCTAAACAAAAGTCACATGACTCACAAGCAGCTTGTTTATTGGACAGAGTTTTGTCACCTGTCATCAAAACAAATCTGACTCCAGCTCCTGTAACTTTATCCAACATGATGGACTTGTCTGTCTCTTCTTCTGTGGTGTTCATACCAGTTAAGAACACATGAAGAAGAAATAGCTGAATGTGAGCATCAGTCCAGACTTCATTTTGTTCTGCTAGGCTTTCCAAGCATCCGTCTCCTTCTACCCATAATCCCTTGTGTTTCGGGGCAGTTTCCTATAGTTGGAGGTGCAGTTCTCTTGTTAGAGGACTGAGACTCTCGCTGCCGTTATTTGGTGCCACCAAGAGTTCAAAGGTCATCGCTCTCACCTGGACAAACCGACTGAACCGAAGGAGCAAAACGCTGCAGAACGCGCTGGCTGTGAACGCAGCCTGAGCAGATAGATATTACAATGACAGAGCGGACTGCAGATGCATAAAACCTGGCTGCGGTCCCACGGTAGCGTTGCCTGTCCGCTGATGGATCGTCTTTGGCTGCGCGTGCAATACGTTAAGCGGCCTCCCGCGGTCGGGGGGGAGACACCTGCGTGATTGATGCGCGCTATTTAGCAGCGGGAAACGAACAAGTGCACCTCCGCTCTGGGGAGCGTTCGCCAGCACCTTGTACCGGACAGCTGTGGGTGGCCAGAGGGAGACGGGGAGAGAGAGAGAGAGAGAGAGAGGAAGGGGGAGAGAGAGGAGGCGAACGACTGAGGGAGAGGCAAAAGAGCAAGAGAAGAAGAGGAAAGACAGGATTGGGAGATGAAATGAGAGTGAGAAAGGGTGAATGTATGTGAGAGAGAGAGAGCGACCGACCTACATCTGTTCGTCATTATCCTCCTGGCCCGCTCTCTGGTAATCGCTCCGTCTGACATAACTCACAGCAGACCGCACTTTGACTACAGATGGGAGATGGCGGCGGTGGCGGCGGCAGCAGGGGGGGGGACGCCGCGCGAGGCAAAAGGTGCATGAGGTACAAATACAGTAACAAGAGAGATGGGAAGCGGTTAAGAGAGACACCGTCCTTTACAGTCGCAGTGAAACGGCATTTTGAGAGCGTCTTGCTTCCTTAAGGTGATGTATTTCCTGTTGAAGCAGGATGTTGGGGGCGGGGCTTAATGCAGGGAGGGATCATTCAAAAGTGTAGACCAATGGGAGATCAGTTAGGGAGAGAAAAGCAGTTTTGATTTGATCAGTTGGAGGGGCGGGACTGTTCAAAAATCTGTGATATAGTTTTATTAGTTGGAGTTTTTCCAGCAAGTAAAAGTCACAGAACTAGAACAGATAGAACGGTAATTCCCGTTCAAATCAACGCTCCTGGACGGTCGGAGCGGCGGCCATGTTGGACTAGCTTCTGTATAAAGCGACTCGCAGCAAGTCACTGAGCTGAGAGGTTTTACAGCAAGAACCAAAGCAGCTTCTCTGTCTCCTTGCTGCCATGGATTGCTAACATGCTAATGTTGACTAGAAGAGCTAGAGAGAGAAGTACAGTCTGTGATGAAGCTACGTTAGCCTCGTCGCTAACGTTAGCTTCCAGTTCTGACAGTTTGCTGACAGACTCATCTGCTCAGTTCTCACAGTGAGACAGACTTTACAGCCTTAATGCCCAGACTGTGTTGTCACCATGGCAACTAACACTTAAAATTTTATAATCGCCATTTTATGCTGAACTAGCCACATTACCATGACAAACGGAAGTGGAAGGAGCATTCAAGTTCTGTTGTAAAAGTATTTTGAAATACAATAAAATAAAATGTTAAATTGTAAAACAGGTATGATAGTTAGAATGAGCTAAAAAGGTGAAAAGTTTTAATGCAGCTGCTCTGTCGCTGACCCCTGACCTTTGACCTCTGACCTCCCCATGGAGCGAAACGGCAGACACAAAAAAAGATAAATTCCCCCCCAAAAAATAAGAAATTACATGTATGCAAATGGGGGGAAAAGGAGGCAAACAGAGTGTGTTATTATAATCAGATCCTCCTCAGCATGCTGCAGGTCATTGAATTCTTGAGGATGTGTGGAGGTTGTTGAGGCCTCCGCCCGCCCGCCCGCCCGCACTTCATCACCGCATCTCGAAACAAGACCGGCGGCGGCGGCGAGGGGCCTCCGGGGGCCGGCGGCAACACTTGTCGACTCGGGAAGGTCAGGCCCCTATTGTGCTCCTCGACCGTCGAGTGGCCTTTTTTAATCAGGGAGCCGCTCTTGTTCGGAGACGCTCATAATCACACGGACGCCCGAGTCTTGTTGTCGGAGCAACTGACCGCAGGAGCCTGAATATGCAGAGGGTTTTTTTTTTGTGTTATAATTAAAGGTCTGAGGCTGTGGAAGCAGGTGTAACATTTGGCACCTGTGGCACCACAAAGAATCTGGAGTTGAACTAACAGCACAAAGGCCAAGCCGCCGCCGGTCCACTGCTGCTTTTGAGTTTTAGCACTGGAGTACCTCAGCTTTCAAAATTTCCCTCCGTGATTTTTCCAAGAGCCGCTTTCAGTACAAAGCAGCGCTGAAATAAGGAAATAAAAAGGCAAATAGTTATGAGGCTTGTGTGGAAACAGGTGCTGATTGGTCGATGGGTCAATCAATAAATGACTTAACCAGTGGAGATACTAGCTGATGGAAAAATATACAAATGAACAAAAACAAACTGTACCTGCAGCCTGAACTGTAACCAAATATGAGGAAGAGTCTTAATTTAACTGAAGTGATTAGTTACTTTACTTCGTTATTTACCTTAAAAAGTAACTAGTTTTGTTACAAAGTTACTCTTTATTAAAACTAACTCGCAATATGGCTTGATCCTTGTTTTAAAACGCAGTTCAGGACTGCTGCTCTGTTTCTAAAACAGGAAGACAATCTCATTTATATCGAGCAAACTGAGTTGAGTTGTTTTTTACTTCCTAAGAAATTGGCAGTTCCTTTCTAGGAAATTATTAGGAAATCAGGGACCCACAAAGTAAAGCGTTACCCAAAATTGTTATTTTTTTGGTGCAAACAATGTGCTACATGTGTAGATGTTGATGTAGGAGGTTTTGTTGTTTATAACAGACGTGATAATGTTGTTGTGCTCCTGTTATTAGTTTCTTGTAATGTTGGTGATGTAGGAATCTCAGTTATCCTATCGGTTTGTTCCATTATTCTCCAATTATTCACCAATTAAGATCAATGGGTTTCGTCTTCCATTACAGTCATTTTTATAATTTTGTTTCATAATATCTCGTAACATCTCTTTTTCATTCCATCTTCTCTGAGAAAGGGCATCGTGATTGAGACAAAGGTGGTGTTGAGCGTTTGTAATATTGTACAGTTAATCTGCAGACACACACACACACACACACACACAAGACACACACACACACACACACACAGAGAAACCAAATGGGAGGCAATTTTGAGATGATCGGCCCACCTAGGCAACGGACTTCAGGACGTATTCGGTTTGTTAGTCTTTGGTGATTTCTGGCGCTGATCTTTTCAAACGAGTGTCTCCGGTTTCTCGCTGCGTCCCGCCTGATGAGACAGTCCAGGACTCCGCCGGCGCGGCCGTCCAAGGTGTTTTTCAACGCCGCTGCTGCCAGCGGGCGAGAAATTTAAAGGAAAGGAGGGGGGGAGAAAAAGACTCGAGCGAAGTCACCTCGCAGCTGTGAAAACACCCAGAAACACACACACACACACACACACACACACACACACACACAGAGAGAGCGAGGCGAGGCGAGACACTTCAAACGTCGGCTCCAGGTGACTGAACACCTTGACTTCCATTTATCAAACCCTGTTTACTCTGGCTGACAGGACCGGCCCGCCGAGGAATCGACTTCCCGGGAAAAAGATGGATGCGCCACACTCCGCTTCCGCCAGAACAGAAGAGAAGAGGAGAGAAGAGAAGAATAGAGAAGAGGAGGAAAGGAGAGGAGAGAAAAGAGGAGGAGAGGAGAGGAAAGGAGAGAAAAGAAGAGGGGAGAAGAGAAGCTGTGGTCAGATGAGATTCACGGATTTTGATGGATAAAATATACAATTTACTACAGAAATGTGTACATGAATGTAGAGTTTAATGAAAGCTGATTGGCTTTAAAGCAATATTCCACTAATCAGAGGTGTGACCAAGTCAACTCTGCTCGAGTCCCAAGTCAGTCTCAAGTTTTGAGGCACAAGTCTCAAGTCTAAATGTAGAACAGCAAGTCCAGTATCAATTTAATATCTTAAAGAAAACTAAATATCTAGGACTTTTCAATGCAATATGGTTTTAATAGGATAAAAACTTGGTAAGAGCATCATGAGTTTGATTTCTATAATCAGTTTCAACTTCAATAAATTCAATCATTCCATACAAATTCAGAAAACAGAATTTAAATTCAGTCGTCCGCTGGAACAAATCTCATCACTTTCAATCTAAGTCATTTACACAAACACAAGATCTCAAGTCAAGACTTTAGAAACCTTTTCAAGTCATCAAAGTACAAGTCAGAGTCAAGTCCCAAGTCACCAGAACCCAAGTTAAAGTCAAGGTGCAAGTTACCAGAACCCAAGTCAAAGTCAAGTCCCAAGTCACCAGAACCCAAGTCAAAGTCAAGGTGCAAGTTACCAGAACCCAAGTCAAAGTCAAGTCCCAAGTCACCAGAACCCAAGTCAAAGTCAAGGTGCAAGTTACCAGAACCCAAGTCAAAGGCAAGTCCCAAGCTACCAGAACCCAAGTCAAAGTCAAGTCCCAAGTCACCAGCACCCATCAAAGTCAAGGGTCAAGTCACCAGGACCCAAGTCAAGGGTCAAGTCACCAGAACCCAAGTCAAAATCAAGTCCCAAGTTACCAGAACCCAAGTCAAAGTCAAGGGTCACGTCACCAGAACCCAACTCAAGTTAAGTCTCAAGTCTTGTCTTCATGCATCAAGTCAAGTCTCAAGTAATTGAAACTGTGACGCGAGTCCAAGTCATGTGACTCGAGTCAAAGTCATGTGACTCGAGTCCAAGTCATGTGACTCGAGTCCAAGTCATGTTACTCAAGTCCAAGTCATGTGACTCGAGTCAAAGTCATGTGACTCGAGTCAAAGTCATGTGACTCGAGTCCAAGTCATGTTACTCGAGTCCCCACCTCTGGTAAAAAGTATACCCATAAATACTGCTAAACGAAGAGCGATCCTCTCCTGCTCCACAGTACTGGAACAGGAGATGAACTCAGTTTCTTGGCTTTGCAGGACGGTGTTTTTACATGTGACACAATAATGTAATAAGGTAAGCTTCACTTAAATACAGGAAAGGCGTATTAGATATTTTTACGGCTTAAAAAGAGCGCATAATAACATGCTGCTGAAATTGCCTGTGGGACTCAAAGGGGGGTGGGGGGTGCAAGGGATGGAGGGAGGGGTGGGGGAGGGGGGGGTTCGCATCTAAAATTGGGTCCCATCCCTTTTCAAAATATATTAAAAAAAAAACCCTCTTCCCTTCGCTGTGTTCCTGAGCACAGATAAGCCAACATTTCCTCCCTGCTTGGGTTTATTTTCTTAAGGGTTTAGAGGTAGGCTTCATATCCCACGCTACAAAGCCTGTCTCCCCTCTCACTGTGAGGTGAAACCAGAGCCGCCAGTGTGTGTGTGTGTGTGTGTGTGTGTGTGTGCTTGGGAGTGGGAAGCATCTGAAACCTGGACCAGCGTTGAACTTGTGACCCGTCTTCAGCTGATACCCAACCGGATGCGGACACAGTTATATTCCACTTTGGGTTATATTCCACACTTAAAGTAATAATCCATGACATATCAATATTATAAATATCTGTTCTCCTCTCTCTCTATCTGTTATTCAACCTATATCCAGGTCATAAATCTTTTCCATTGTCTGCTTAGGAAGTGATGCATTTTTTTACGTTTCCCGTTTGTTTGGAATAAACAGTAGAAGAAGAACTGGGTAGTTAGCTAAACAGACAAAGAAGAGAGAAACTCAAACTGCATCATCAGAAAATCCAAGCTCCGCCCACACTGTTTGATTGACAGGTGAAGTGCAAAACGATGCTAAAATAAAAAATAAAAGTTTCAGCTTTGTCAGCGTTATCTCATCAAGAAAGGTGTCAACCAAAACCACTAATCATCAAGGGTTATTTTTCATTAGGTTTTATTTTTTTACAGTTTTACATAATTTTTTATTTGAATTTCCATTTAGTTTTAGTTTTCTGTGTGGGTCTGCTAGTTTTAGTTTCTTCTTCTTTTATTTAATTTTGGCTCTCGTTTTAGTATTTTTGGGATAAGGATAAAAGTTTGAACAGGTATTTTGTGTGTGTTTGCAACAAAGACGGAGACTAGTAAAAAAAATAAAATAAATAAAAACGAGGATCTTTGCAGATTAGCAGTTTAATGAATAATAAAGTCTTCCCTCTTAGTTTAAAACATTTTCTCTCCTGGTCTCGCACACCAGAGTAAATAAAAGCAAAATAAAGAAAAATCGAGAAGAACCTGAACACACTAAACAAGGAATGTGTTATTGCTCAGAGCTCACACTCTCCCAGCTCCCGTGCATCACAGTACTCATCATGTGTTTTTTGTTAGTGACGCCCCGGGGTGAAAACTAACCTTGAGTACCTTTAACTGCGGCGGTTTGGGGGAACCTGGGAACGGCGTGGGTGCGCTCCCACAGCCAAACCGTTATTTTTGTTGTTGCTGCTGAGGAAAATAAACTCACGCTCTCCCCCCTCGGGCTCTCTCCCACGTCTAACATGCTATCATCTGCATCTGTAATAATAAGAGGTCATTTGTTGTGATTAGCGCTTTTATCTGCGACCCGCATCTCAGATCCGCGGCGTCCTCGGCGCGGCACCTTCCTCCTCGCCGCCCGCCGTGTTTACGCTCTGAGACGGAGCCGCGCCCAGGAGGCTGCGCTGCTCTGAGACTGTGACACACGAAGACAGAAAAACACTGCAACATAATACATAACATATAACATATAATACATAACATATAACATATAATACATAACATATAACATATAATACATAACATATAACATATAATACATAATATATAACATATACCGTAATATACAGAGGGAGAGACTGAGGGATCCAACCTGATGCAGACTGTTCTGTCTTTAATGTGATGATTTACTGAAAATAAATTATCTATAGTATGCAAATGCTTTCAATAGAGTCAGAGGCCTCATTTACTACGATTTACAACTTGTTTACTATTACTGCTGCTAATACTACTACTATTACTACTGCTAATACTACTACTATTACTACTGCTAATACTACTACTGCTACTACTAGTGCAATTACTACTACTACTGTTTCTACTACTACTACTACTGCTACTACTACTGCTACTACTACTGCAATTACTACTACTACTACTACTGCTACTACT
>NC_136017.1:2655183-2673897 GCF_048128805.1 Centroberyx gerrardi
AAATGTGACTTTTACCAAGTAAATGTCCTGAAACAAGTTACATTCTCCTGGAAAAAAAAGTGAAATTGTCTTGGAGAAAGTTTCTTGTTTCCAAATTTTCTTCATTGTTTTATGAT
Source organism: Centroberyx gerrardi (assembly GCF_048128805.1). Taxonomy (NCBI): domain Eukaryota; kingdom Metazoa; phylum Chordata; class Actinopteri; order Beryciformes; family Berycidae; genus Centroberyx; species Centroberyx gerrardi. Next base: position 2,655,300 of record NC_136017.1, read on the forward strand.
GATTTCATATTGGCATGTTAAAATCTTCATCTTAACAAGTCATTTAGTCTATTATTGAGCCCCAAAAATCATAATTTTCTTAAAATAAGTGAAAAAAAAATGCCATTGACGTTCGATTTCACTTGAATTTCACTTGTTTCCAATGCAAATCAAGTTGTTTCAAGAATTGTGTAGAATCAAGTGTCATTTTCTTGATTTTGTTGAAAAATAAGATTTGAAGGCTGAATATGAGACTAAATGACTTTTTAAGATAGACATTTTTTTGCAGTGTGAAATTTACTGAAACCAGCAGATTATCTGCCAGTGCAGTGAGATAATTTGACTAAAAATATCCCAAAATAAGCTGATAGGTCTGGAGACAAGAGAAAATCACTGGACAGCGTTTTTGTCACCTTGATGTTTCTGCTGCTGTTTTGAGGCCAGATGTCTTTATAAACCCATTGTGCTTTTGTTTTTTTGTTTTTTTTTCTCCTCCTGCACACATTGCAGATTGCATCTCTTCTTCTGTGTTTTTTATCACAGGGTTTTATGTGTTAGCAGTGTGCAGAAACCTCCGCTGCAGACACACACACACACACACACACACACACACACACACACACACACACACAGATCCTCTCTGTTTCACACCCGTATCTTCTTCAATCTCAATTATCCTTTCTTCCACACCTTGGATCAGATTAGAGCGCCGCCTGCTATCTCCATCCACATCTAACAGGATTAAGGGGATAAAAAGCGACACTTTTACGTTTTCACACAATTACCTTTTTAAAAACCCACTTCAGTGCAGTTTATCCACCTTTTTGTCTGCCAGACAGATTTCACCCACCTTGTTTTAAGCTCACGCCGGTCTTTATGCAGCGATACATCAGAAAGTCTGTGAACTGTGAGATCCAGTCGCTGATCATCAGGCAAACAAACCACCAATATGAACATAAGTGAATTATAATTTCAGAAAAGCATTAATTTAAGCATTTCCCCCCCCCTTAAAAGACCCTATTCTCATAAGTTATATCAGCTTGATCCTACTTATTATAATGCATACTATGGATTTTATATCAGAAAGATTTACATCAGCTTAGAAAGATAGTAAACTGGTATATTGTATATTTTAATAACTATCAGACTGGGGTAAATTAAAGGAAAGGAAAATTAAGACACAATTTAATGCTTTTCTGCTTTTCTGGAAATAGATTTTTGTTAAGAACGGCCTTGTTTGCCTTCTGGTGATCAATGAATTCATAGTTAATAATAACGCATTACCTGGATTTATCACTTTTTTTGATAACCAGCTGGTTGAAAGATATTAAAGTTTTTTTTTTATTATTAATTTGGTTCAATAACTTTCATGAAAAAAGCTGTCTGCAACACTAATGCATGATAGAGGAGAAATACATGAAGGACTTCAACAATAGCTACTGCTGTGTATACGATTTATACGCTTTACAACACAAGGTTAAAAAAAACAACTTTTTTCCACTTTCAATGTTTAGATTTAGCTGTTTAATACAATAGAAAGAGGTTTTTTTCGTCAGATCAGATTCAGATGGTTGGATGTGAGGTTAGTCGTTCTGAATGTGGTTCAATCCGATAATACAGTTCGAAGAAACAATATTTACGTGTTCAGATTCATATCTTGTTCTCTTTGCCAGAGAGACTCTGCTCACACACACACACACACACACACACACACACACACACGTACATATAAATGCATGCGTACACACATTTAAACAAAAACACACACACTTTCTCACACACTTTCTAGTCTCTCTGTTTCACAAACACATACATGCTTGCACGAGCATTTACACACACTTAATAATATTCAAGGTACTCAAAGACACTTTACATTAAATATTATGAGCATAAATCAAAACAGCGGACAAATACATAGCAAGTAAAAGACGATACAAAAACCAACTATGTACAACTATATAAAAACAAAAACACTACAGACAAACACACAACTTCCTTCTCTTTTGTCTCTTATACAGTATATATACACACCAACACACACTCTCTCTCTTTAACACACACACACACACACACACGTTTGTATACTGTACTTGTGAGAACTCTCTCTGACTACATTCATTCCTCAACTCTAATCCTCATTACCAACATTAACCTTTAACCAACCCCAAATCTAATCCCATTCTAATTTTAACCCTAAAAATCTGAGGTCCTAACCCTAAACTGTCGCCTTACAGAGGTGAGGAGCGGCAAAACGTCCTCACTTTCTATCCTTGTGAGGACATTTGGTCCAGAAACACCAGAAAACACACACAGTGTGTGTAGATTAATTTGTCATCCAGGTGGAAAGATGTCCAAAAAATAAAAACAAAATCCATTAAAACTAAAAGTGAAGGCTTCATCTGTTCCCACTCAGTAGAACTCTTCATTTTCAGTCCAATGGATTTTGTTTAATTCTTTTTGAACACACACACACACACACACACACACACTGTTCCTCTAGTCGTCCCTCGTACTTGCATGCTGTCATACAGGGAACAGAGGGGACAGAGGATTAGACCAATCCAGGTGGTCTCAGCTCAGCATTAGACCCCGCCCCCTTTTTCTTCTTACACACACACATACACACACACACACACGCCCCACCAACCTCATACAGCACCCCCAAACAGCCCGAGCGTTACTTCCCTAAACCCCCGCAACCATCCGACTGCAGACGACCCCCCATCATTAAATCCCTGCCCTAGGTTAACTCCTGCTTGGCTGCAGCCACTGCCGCCTCCTTCAGCAGCAACACAGGGGCATGATGGGAAGAGAGGGGGGGTGAAGGGGGATGGGGGGGGGGGTTCACTGTCGCAAGCTGCTTATTGTCGAAATCACAAAATGGGGCTGCAGTATTTGCCCTATTTGCTCAAACGGAGGGCTTTAAAGTGACGTAACACCCTCCGGCGGCCATATTGGAGGTCCTCAGCTCTTGGGCAACAGCTGATTGTGTTTCTAAATGAACAGCTTGAACAGACGGTTAATTTCTGTCTGTTTCTGACTGAACTGATCATTTCATCACTGATCCATCTGATTGATTTAGTGTTTAGATAATGTCAGCTTGTTAGCTAGCTAACCATAGCATCTGGTCAGCTAACATCACTGTCTTGTTGTTAAAGTCGAGATGAAACGGCATTTCGAGAGTATCTAACTTCCGTATCGTGACGTATTTCCGAGTGAAACAGGAAAGACAGGCGGGACGTAACGTTGGGAGGAATTTGATTTGAACGTTGAAAAGTGGGCGTGTCATAACACCCGAAGACACACCGAAGTACCGTGCTGTTGCTAGCTAGCTAACTAATGAATCTTAGCTCTGTGCGCTAAAAGTTGAAGATTGATTGATGGGTGGATGTCATGATATTATTGGTTGAAATTGGTTGAGTCCTGCTTACGTAAGCACACGGCATATTTTGTTTTACAGGAAGAAAACAAGATTGAATTTTGATATAAGAATACAAAGAAATTGATTTTTTGTATTTTTTTTGGCATATATTGTTAAATAGGTGCACAGTATGACCGGGGATGTGATCTAAAAGGGTTAAAAAGGCATTTTTCATTTCATCTCGATTTTAACACATCTGATTAGCACACTAGCTAACGTATCTAGCAGCAGCTAGCGTTAGCGTGTTCACATTAACATCAGTGTGTTTGCTGGCTAGTTAGCTAGCTAACAGTTTGTTCAGGTTAACTGAGCTGACTCTTCTCAAGCTACAACTCAGAGTATTTTGGAGTAGAGACTAGGGCTAAAGACAAGACAGTTTACTGTGTCACAGGAACCAAATCCACCTTATCACACTATTCACTTTTACTGAGAACGTTACTGAATGGATCTACAGCCACACCACAACAAGCTGACTCAGCTGCTCTCTGTTTCTAGCTTAGTTTTTATAGATTTAGTTGTTATTTGCATACAGACAATTCTCCAAGATGGCGTTACACCTGGTTGCAGCAGATTTGTGATGCAACTGCAAAGCCTCTATTAATTTCTGTGTTGGTATGGTTATTGGTGGGAAATTCTCCACACAGGAAGTGACAAATCTAACACACACACACACACACACACACACACACACACACTCCATTCAGACCACTGAGATGGTATCTGAAGCCTCAAAGCTGCGACACTTTTGCTGTAATTTCCAACAGAGAGAAGCCAGATTTAGTGTGAGCCTCGGGGCATTTCTTCAGCAAACGTTCATGGCACTATAACTCGCAATACACACACACACACATGACCACACACACACATCTGAGAAACACACACATTATATCATCTTCAATCCACTTCATGTGATTGTAGCCATTATGTAGCTCATTCTAGGCCCGGCACAATGTGGTTTAAAATGGTTTTGTTGATGCTGCGCTGCACTGATACGGCTTTATCCCACATTAAAAACACATTGTATGATATCAGAAAGGCGCTGTAGTTAATCTAAAAACACATTTGTTCCTTTAAAACTGCAGAAAAGTCAACATGGGAGGTTTTCATCTGAGCAAAGAGCTTTACAATGTGTTTGTTGAGTAATATGAACCGGTGTTGAAGTGGAGTCACCAAACCGAGTCGAGTCTCAAGTCCTCAGTACTCCAGTTTGAGTCCAGGAGTAACCGGTTTGAGTTCAAGTAGAGCAAATTAAGATAATTTATACAAAGACATGTCACATTAAAAGCTAGTTTATTAGATAGACTGGTGACTCTATTGTGGATTACAGTCATTTCATTTGTTTTCTGATTTGTGTTTCAAAACAGACCGAAACCTAACATATGTTATATTATCCTATAAGTGGTTGTGTTGTAAGATGTATTTTAATAGCCTGTGTCCACATGTAGGCTGATGATGTTAATAACCTGATGATCAGGTACAAATTTAGGTGGTAATGTAGGAAAATGCTCAGCTGAGACTGCAAAAGCATTTTCAAAGCCCATCTAAGGACAAACATTGCAAATTAGCTTAGGCTATACATGTTATGGTATGACATCAGACTATTTTTTTTTTTTTAATGCTTTTAATGCTACATGTCTCTGTATGGGTCCTTATCAATTAAACGTTGAGTGAATGAATGAATGAATGAATGACTTTACATGTTATATTTTAGTCATTTAGCCGATGCACTTATCCAAAGTGACTTACAGTGAAAGCAGCAGGGAGCGCAGGGGTCAGAGGTCACAGCACCATGGAAATAGATAGAGAAAGAAATATTCCTGTGACCCTAAAAAGATCATGTATGATACACTATATATATTTATTATTATTTATATATATATATTATTATTATTTATTATTATATTATTATACTAACCAGTATACAGCTAACCTGAGGTGTTATTTTAATGTAAAGATATAAGAGGCTTGTAGAGAAGGTAGAAAATGGAAAGCAGCTAACAGGAATGACCTTTGACCCCAATAGATGATCTTTGTTTTCACCTTTTTGAGGCTATTTTACTTCATCAGTTTCCTCTAAGACATTTAAAGGCGGCTCATTATTGCACTTGGAAAAAAAGCTGATTTAACCACCGAAATTAAAAAAACATTAATGATAAATTTAGACGTTAGAAAAGTCCAAAGTCGTCCCGCGGTCCTCCGGTCCTCCGGTGGGGTCCCGACCCTCAGGCTGAGCACCGCTTCGTTAGAGGAAGCCTAAGAGAGAGACGGAGCAGACGGACCGTTGCTTTTGAAGTAAGTTCGAAAAGTCAGAAAGTGAGACAAAAAGCACATCGATAGGGCGAGCTCAGCAAAGTGAAGAAAATACAAACAGAATGAATGTGTTGTTCACAGCGGGTGGTGTGTTGTTTCTGGTCTTTTTCCTACAGGCATAAGAAACTGTATGGTAAGTGTGTGTGTGTGTGTGTGTGTGTGTGTGAGAGAGAGAGTGTGTGTGTGTGTGTCTGCCTGTATTCTTTCCTGTGTGTGTTTGCAAAACGTATCGACACGCATCCTTGCACGTATGGCCGGGTGTGTGCGCTTCACCCTCTCAGCCGGGGCAGAGGTGTGTGTGTGTGTGTGTGTGTGTGTGGTATGGATTAGGTCAGCTCAGCCAAGCGTGTGTGTTCAGGGTGGAAAACAGAAGCCAGCAGTCAGATCAGGGTTCCTGCACCGGTCTGGGAAGTTTGGAAATGTATTGAGAAACAATTTGGCAATTTCCAGGTGAGTTGATAAATTTGGAAATTGCACAACAAAAAAAAAAAAAACAAAAAAAAGTTTAGGTACCTTATGGAGTATTTCACTATTCTTTCTCTTTCACCTTTTTTGAGGTGTACAATTGCTAGTCCTTTGTGAGTATTTCCTTAACACAAAAATATCCCCTATCCTTTTTGAGGGTCAGGAATTAACTTTGATTGGATCCTGAACTATTTAAAGGTGTATACAAACTCTTTATATCAATTGGTCTAATGACTGTAAACAGATGAGTCCATGTTGGAGCCGATTGCTCTCCTCTATCTCACACCAGCAGTATTGTCAGTTCTAGTGTTTCTCCACATTAAGACTACATTTCCCATCAGCCCCGTTGCTTCCTGCCCCCCCCTCCCCCTTCCAACATGTTGGAAGTGATTTCTCCATCTTCCTTTCCCTCCTTCCACCATCTGCTGCCAGAAACTCTTTCAGCTTTATCTCCGTTTGCTCTGGAAGAACAGAACCTCTTCCTGTTTTGTGCCGTAAAGCGATCCAGCAGATTTTTTTTTATATATTTATATTCTTGACTTTGACTTACAGTACTTGTTGTGTTGTTCTACTTCCTATTTTTCTCCATGTTTATTGTATGCACCTACATACCAAGGCAAATTCCTTGTATTGTGAACTTTACTTGGCAATAAAGTACCTGATTCTGATTCTGATTCTGATTCTGAGATTTCCCTCCAGATCCACCAGGTGGAGAAACTATGGAGGATTCAGAGTAGAGGCTGATAGACAGCGATGCTCTTTTTTTGTTTACCGAAATTAAACTAATCTCTCTAAATTAATGCAGTAATAATTTATTGATGTTAAAATGCTACATACAGCACCTTTAAAGTTGCATCTAATCTAATTCTAGCTGATCCCAGGTAGGGGGAGACAGGAACTGGCCCCGGCAGCCCAAATGCCTCTAACACACTTCACAGTGCTTCCCATAGAGTTTCACTGCAGTGTGTTTGGGAGCAGAGGAGGACTTTAACACACCAGATGGACTCTGTCACGCTCCGGCTCGAGGCCTATCTGCCGGCCGCAGAATTTCATTAGTAGCTTGGCCCCGGTCGCGAGATTCAAGAGCATAAGAGGTTCGATCAAAGGATTAGCAGCACATCTGAAGCAACAAATGGTCCACCTCGACTCACAGGGTTTTTTGGCGTTTTTTTTTTTGCGCCCTCCCACTCCATAAAGTGCTTAGACCTGGCCAAACTGGAGGAGGGGGGTGGGGGGGGTGGGGTGAGAGGCAACACAAAGAAGCATCAGGGTCCTCAGCTAGAAAAATGCTCTGATTTCTTTTCCCTGATTCCAATATACAAAACATACAGATACAAAACAAATGAAAATTACATCGATACCATTAATATATGTGATTACGGATGATGGGAATTCATTTCAGCTTTTTATATATCACAAAAAAATCTGAGAAAATCAAATCTAACAAGCGATTTTTTTGGCCTTGATTTGGTCGCAGCATCAAAATTTGTTCATTAAAATCTTTGATAGATGAATATCCAGGAGTGAAGAAGACATGAAACAGTGATGTTATATTGTTTAATATTGTTAGTTTTTGTCTAAGAGTAACTGCAGTATGTTTTCTTTGTAGTTAAAGGATAAGGCCGGTGTTTTTTAATGCATTTCTTACCGTCAACAAATCCTATGAAAATAACAAAATCAGCAATGATTTTGGCCGGCCGACTTTTTCCTCAAACAACTTAATAAGCCGGCTGTAAACACGTTTTCCATCTCAGGAAAGTAGTTCCGTAGCACCGAAAATAGTCCCCAGCGTAATGAAGAATTTGTTCCCATTTGAATTTGATTTGGTAATAACTACAACAGCCTGACTTTTCGTGCTAACAGTTAGCGATTTTTAAAATGTAAACTATGTCTTTGTGAGCTGTGTTTAAAGGTTTTTGTCTTACAATTGGAGCCAATGACTTCCGGGTTGACGGCTAAAAACGGTACGTGGGAAGTCAGAAAGTAACGGGAGTAGAGCAAACGCATTATTTTGTTATTTTCATAGGATTTGTTGACGGTAAGAAATGCATTAAAAAACACCGGCCTTATCCTTTAAGTAGTACTTAAGTAGCGCCTGACTTCCTTGTTTGCTCATTGCTTTCTTTATCAACACTATAGTCTCTATTCACTGTATTATCATGTTACATATGAAAATATTCTTGGGAAGATGGTACTTTAAAGCGAGTTTGTGACTGCAGGGTTGCCAGTTCTGATCCTGGCTGAGGTAAATCTGAGTCATCGGCCAGCGTTTCTTCTCAGGTCGGAGAAGATGAGCCAACTTCCTCGGGTTGGTTTCTCGGGGTTGCTTGTGGCGTCGACGGACGATTAGATAACGGTGTGTCTGTTTGAGGGGTGGTGGGAGGAGGGGGGTGGGGTCGGATGGGGGCTTCTTCACCCCCCCCCCCTTCTCTATTTGATCAATGAACTCAATTACAGGCCTGTCCTGAGGTTCTTTTCGCCGAGGCACTCTCTTCTTCCTCTCTTTCTTTCTCTCCGATGATGCATCACACGAGCCACACCTGACACCTCCAACAACCCCCCTAAAATCTCTTCAATAAATAAGAGGGGCATGGCTGGAGCACCCAAGCTTCACTCTCTCTCTCTCTCTCTCTCCTTCTTTCTCTCTCTCTATCCCCCCCATCCCCACCCCACCCTTGCACTCCCTTCCTAACAGCTCGGGCGCCCAGTCTCCGTCTGATTCCTCTCCGCAAGGGTAGCCTCTAATACATTCCCCCAGCTCCCATGTATTATTAATGCTTACTGCTCTCCAAGGTGGCAGTGACAAATAGGGAGCAAAATTCACTGACTAGCGGTGAATGTACTTTTTAGTCATGCTTGAGCTTCCCCTAGTCCATACTGCTGCCAGTTGGAAGATTTCTCTCTTCTCTTCCTCTCTCTCTCTTTACCCTTCTCCCTCCTCTACTTTTTTCCACTCAGGCTTCCTCCTCTGCCTCTCTTTCGTCGCGATTACATTTCGAAGGAAGCGGCGAAACTTACAAACTCAGAAGCGGAAAGGCTCATGGGAGGGCGGTGTAACAAAGACAGAAAGGGAAAAAAAGGGGTAAAAATATGTACCTTTGATGTCTTGAGGCCTTGGGTTTCCCCCCCCCCTCCCTCCCATCTCTTGCTCTATCTCAATCGTCTCTTGTAGAGCTCTTCTTGCTTTAGCGGGATGTCAAAGATGCTTTAGCCTCTTACGCCTAATAGGAAACAATGATCCGCTCGGTGTGTGTGTGTGTGTGTGTGTGTTTATATCGGAGGTAAAGCCACACAGCGACCGGGGGGATAAAGCAGCAGTAGGTATGTCAGCGACTCGAGAGTTCGCGACCAGCCTCGAGGGACAGCATCTGGGGAGCTTAACCCAGATTCGCGTGTCTCTCCGGGCTTCACCTCTCCCTGATCCCGCTACCTGGATCTGACAGAAATAGGAGAAGCGAGGAAGGAAGCCGCCCCCCCCCCCCCTCCGAAAAAAACAGCTCGGCTCACAACCGATCACGCGCTCTTTACCTGTCACGGACGTTTCGGCGATGAGACGGACTTACCTGGAAGTGGTCGCCCGAGTCGCTGTTTGCTGTTTGTACCTTATGCTGCTTGGTGGACACCTTTACCCCAAGTGCCTCATGCTACTGTGAGTTCCTTCATTTTTTGGACATGGCTGACCCCAGTGGGAATTTACATGCACTCTAATAAACGGATCATTGTCCGACCTAAGGCGATTCTTAGGTCGGACCAATGACCGATTATTCAAGCGGTCATGTAAACAGCGTAGTGCGATTTCCTTAATCGGATAAAGAGAAACCTTATGAGAAACCTGATTAACACAACTAGTTTAGTCTAATTTCTTGCTGTTTTTTTTTTTTTACATCTGCACATGTGCAGACGTAAAACGTGAACGTAAGCAGATAGAGAACAACGTCCCGTTTATTTGTTAGGATCCCCATTAGCTTTGCCCTAAAGCACAGCTAGGCTTCCTGGGGTCCACATTTAAAAACATACATTAAACATTACAGTCAGCACAAATGGCAAACATAAACATAAGACATATATAAAAAAAAAAAGAACATTAATATGTATGAGTAAAACTTACACTGATGACTCTCTCAACAGTTACCGGCAAAAACTACAAATATGCATATGCATAGCATCCTACAAATATGATGTTCCTAGGTGTTTCCTTATTTGCTTTTTAAACATTGATTTCTGTGTTAATTTAGTCAGGAACAGTGGTGAAGAATTCCACGTTTTCATTGCTCTATATACTACTGAGCGTTTAAGGAAATGAGTGTTTGCCTTGGGAAGTGAAAACCGGCCTTCTGCTGCCTGTCTGGTGGCATATGTACTGTATATGACTCTTAATTGTGTTTTAATTCGAGTTTTTGATTGCAAAACTTTCCATGTTGAGAGTAGAGGCGCAGCGATCAGGTCTTCAACTCTTAGTAAAAGCAGTAGAAGGAGGAGAGCGTTTGTTAAACTGTTTTGCAGCCGGTGGAAGTGCAAAGTAATGTGACACAGAAACCAGATGAAGATGGTTAGGGGGGAATGTAACCCCTAACCTTGGCATCATTAGATAAGATAAGATAAAACCCAACAGGACTTCTATCATTGGTACTTTTAGTCGTCCATGTCAGCATAAATCAGCACAAACGGTCATCGATTTCAGCTGAAGTATCCGTCCCATTTAAATTAAATAACAAGAGGCCCTTTTTCACAGCGTATTGGAAGACGTTGCCGGGTGTTCGGTGGGAAAACGGTCTCTCCGCCGAGCGTGAACCCGTTAATATCTGTTTGATCAAGGGTTAACATGAGCGCTCCTCCCCCGACTCTGTCAAGGCATCGTTCGCAGGTTGGCACGTCGGTTCATCTGCGGTAAGTAATTACAGCGCAGGGTCAAACCTTTTCTCGACACGGTGATGGTCTGGTGTGGTTGGGGGGGGGGGGGGGGGGGGGGGTTTGGGGGGGGGCTCTCCGTCTCCCCAGGTCCCCCCTACACTCCTCCACCCCCCCCGCTTCCTTCGCCTTCGTCTTCGTTCGCCGAGCGCCGTGACGCGAGAACCCGCTCTACAGCTGTTCCCCTGTTGATCAATTAAAAACATGCTTTGGTGAAATAATTAGCTGACATTTGCTCCTACTTAACAGATGTTTCCGTGGATTCTGCCTGTAAAAAAAGTACAGAGGCGGAAGAAAGGGTGTGTGTGATGTGTGTGTGTGTGTGTGTGTGTTGGGAGGGGCATTTGCACATTTCACATAAAGGTTGTTCTGCTCACATTTCAAAGTTGTGTACATCTTTTAATGCAATTACAAGAGGTGGGCCCTTCATTGAAATGATTTGAATGCTAATTTGAGCGTTGATCACCACAGTTAACCATCGTTTACATAATTACCCTGTAATTAGCATCGCAATACAACAATATTATCGGCATTAAGCAATTAATTAAACTCAAATATGGATCGTTTCAGTGTATTGTCTGTGTGTGTGATGGGGGGGAAGGCTTTGCAGAAAACACAAGGCTATGCAGGGTGAATGGCTTTTGTCTGTTTGCTTCCATAATCATATTTTGCTTTGTTTTGAACCGAGCCAAATCACATCCAATGCTACTGTGCTTCGATTGCCGTTTCCCAAACAAGTGTTTTCACTTGGCTACTTTTGGCTGCCTTTGAAGGCTCCTGGAGTTGGAATATTGATTTGGATCCCACTTAGAAAACAAACAGAAACTGTATTTTTTGTGTGTGTGTGTGTGTGTGTGTGTGTGTGTGAGAGAGAGAGAGAAAGAGAGAGGGAGAGAGAGAGAAAGTGTGTGTGTTCTAATCATCTACCCTACACACAGCTCTCCTCGGCTTCCTCCCTCTCATCATCATCATCCTTAAGCAAATAAATACGCCACTCTTCCTGTATGTGACATCTTCAGCAGCGGGGTGAAATTCCCCTTTTCAGACGGAGGAGGATGAGGAGGATGAGGAGGAGGAGGAAGGAGGAGGAAGGATGGAGGTCGGAGGTGGGGAGGGAGGCACAGCTTCCCTAATGGCGGACGGCTTGTCAGGATTAGGGCAACGGGGGCTGTAAAATCTATGCCTGATGAGGTGACTAGCTCTCCCTCTCAGCTCCAGCGCCTTACAGATTTGCCCACCTCTCCGGAACTTTCTCTTCTCCCCTCGTGCCGCCGCCGCCGTGCTTGGGTGCCGATCTCTCTCTCTCTCTCTCCTTCTCTCTCTCTGTTTCTTCCTCTCTCTCTCTCTCTCTCTCTCTCGCCAGCCTTTGAAGTCCACTTTTAAGTGCATGCCTCGATGCCATCCCCCCCCCAAACTTTATGTTTCAGGCTAAATTGGCTGATTTCATTACCATTCAGGTGAAGGGAGGGGGGAGGGCGAGGGCGAGGGTCTTCTTTCGGATTCCTTCTTTAAAGTGGCTTCTCCTTTTTTTTTTAAAGCGAAAGAAAAAAAAAACCCACAGCAGAAGGATGTCAGCGGAGGGCGAAGCAGGTGCTAAAGGTTTAACCGTTGGCAGCCGAGACGCCAGGCGCACTCTGGCGGCTAATCCCCGAGGTATTTAATGAACTTTTTCTCTTAAAACCGCCTCCGCTAATACTCACAGGCCGCGCTCTCACGTAGCCGCAGAGCACTGGAAGCCGCAAGGACAACGATAACATTTTTTTTTTCATACCTGTAATGGAGGTTTTTAAGGAGTAGGTCCTCTATTTGGAAAAGGAATGATTTAAAGAGTCTGGAGCTCTCTTCGTCTCCGGGCTCGTCTCGTTTCTGAGGGGGAAAAAGACTCTAAAACGTGAAGACTTTAACCTGTCTTTATTATTCTTCTTATTATTATGAGAGGCGGATTGTTAACGCCTTTTTGGGGAATTCGGTGGATATGTAGAGTTTCTGCGATGCCTACAGTGCTGTGAGTTATTTTCGAGTATCGCCTAACCTTTTTGGTGTTCTTATTTTCATTCTTTTCATCTTTTGCCTCGTCTGATTTATTAGCGCCCTTCCCCACCTCCGCCCCCCCCCCCCCGACTGCACACACACACTCACACACACACACACACACACTCGCACAAAAACACACAGATGCCAAAGGAAAGATCTCAACGAGCAAGGTTGGCTGTCAGAACAATTGGGAGCGCTGGAAAATAAAGCTTCCTCGCTGGCGAATTACCTTTCCGCCTGTAATTCCAGAGGTTTTACTGAAACATTAAGGGAACGGGAAGGGAAGAAGAAGAAGAAGAAGGAGAAGGAGAAAAAAAAACAAAAAAAAAAAAACACAAAATGTCCCCAGGCTATTTCTTTTTGCTCCAGACGTAGAGAAACAAAATGAACTCCCAAGTTCAGATTGAGGCTCAGCTTAGCCCCGAGGTTCTACTGACGAAAGTGTGTGTGTGTGTGTGTGTGTGTGTGTGTTGGGGGGGAGATTCGGCCTGATTCCCCCCCCACACACCTCCCACCTCCCACCTCTCACATACACACACACAAACACACATCTACCCGATCCTGCAGTAAATGAAGTGACAGGGCAATTTGCATTACTGCCCTTGACCTGAGACTAGCACGCACACACACACAAACACACACACACACACACACACACACACACAGACACGTAATTACATGCATGCACACACTCCGTCACACTCGCACACATTCGTCATAATGAGTGTAAAATCAGCACTCTGTTTCTTTATTTTACCTTACACGTGTTCTCTGTCTCACACCATGAAGATGTAGCTGTGGGTTTTTCGGGGGAAGCGTTCGTGTTTTTTAGTCATGTGTCACGTCGGGTTTGGATCTTACCCAGAATGCCTCGGGGTCAGGTGTTAGGTTCAACACTTGTGCAAAAAATCGGGATGACCTGTACCGCCTCAGGGGCTGAAACACCGAGCACAGCGGCCGACAGAGGCAAGGCACTAACGCTGCCAGGGTTAGGGGTTCAATTCCTGAGGAGAGCAAGGCGCTGATGATGGGTAGAGCAAGGCACTAACAGAGCCAGGGTTAGGGGTTCAATTCCTGGGGAGAGCAAGGCACTAACACTGCCAGGGTTAGGGGTTCAATTCCTGAGGAGAGCAAGGCACTAACACTGCCAGGGTTAGGGGTTCAATTCCTGAGGAGAGCAAGGCACTAACACAGCCAGGGTTAGGGGTTCAATTCCTGAGGAGAGCAAGGCACTAATGATGTGTAGAGCAAGGCACTAATGCTGCCAGGGTTAGGGGTTCAATTCCTGGGTAGAGGAATGTACTAATGCTGATAGGGTTAGGGGTTCAACTCCTGGGAAGGGCAAGGCACTAATGGTGGGTAGAGCAAGGCACTAAAACAGCCAGGGTTAGGGGTTCAATTCCTGGGTAGAGGAAAGTACTAACACTGTCAGGGTTAGGGGTTCAATTCCTGACGAGAGCAAGGCACTAATGCTGTCAGGGTTAGGGGTTCAATTCCTGACGAGAGCAAGGCACTAATGCTGCCAGGGTTAGGGGTTCAATTCCTCAGCGGAACAATGCAACAACACAATCAGGGATGGGGGTTCAATTCCCTGTGTAGCTCAATGTAAAGGATAAGGCACTAACGCTGTCAGGGTCAAGGGTTTGATTCCTGGGTTGAGCAAGGTACCAACACTGCCAGTTAGGAGTTCAATTCCTTGGTAGAACAAGGCATTAACTCTGCCAGGTTCAATTCCTGAGGAGCAAGACACTAACACTGCCAAGGTAGGGGTTCAATTCCCTGTGTAGCTCAATGTAAAGAATAAGGCATGAATGCTGCCAGGGTTAGTGGTTCAATTCCTGAGGAGCAAGAAATGAACTCTGCTAAGGTCAGGGGTTCAATTCCTGCGGAGAGCAAGGCACTAACTGCCAGGGTTAGGGGTTCAATTCCCTCTGTAGTTCCGTAATAGTCATAAGAAGAAGAGTTTATTTGTAGCGCACTTTTCAAAACCAAGTTACAAAGTGGTATAAAGCTGCAAAAAAATTAGCAATGTTTGTAATTGATGCACGTCTTAATTGATACACGCCTTAATTGATACACAAGTAATTAAAAGAAAAATAAATGGGTAGAGCAAGGCAGTAACACAAAAGCGCTTTAAAAGCCTCCACCAAATGGAATATGACATACGGCACGGCTCTGTGTACACCGTATATCATCTTATTTATATCTTGTAACATATATTTCCTCAACACACAGTGAATTTTACACTTCTGGGTCTCAGAAACGACGGCGGGGAGTTTGGGGCCGAGCGGCGAGGACCGCAGAAGAAAAAGCAAAGCGGCCGGAAGAGAAAATGGCGTCAGCGCCTCCGGAGCCGCCCGGCCGTGGCGGATCAATGGACTCGCCGAGCGGTCCGACACGCGGCCTCTCTCTCTGACGCGGGGAACGGAGGGGCCGGGGGGGGGGGGGGGTGGGGGGGGGGGGAACGAGTCGAGGGGTCCGGGGCGCGCCGGTCCATCATGGCGTGTCACGGCGATGAAATGAGTTGTCTCCAGCCCTCCAGATCGATGGCTGACATAAGAGCGTCGAGCCGCTGAGAGGAGGCGGAAGGAGGGAGGGAGGGAGGGAGGGAAAGAAAGAAAGGGAGCAGTGGAACGAGCGAGCGGGCTTCCTAAAGTTATTACCTCCACCTCGCTGTCAGAAATCACGGCGTGATGCATTACATGTGTTCCCCGTTGTGTAGTGTGTGTAAGGGGAGCACAAACAGAGGGGAACGGGATGAAAAATGCAGTTTCCGCTCCGCTCGTCTCCCATATACCGCTGAGCTCTTACACACGGGCGCCGCCGCCTCAGCTCGCCATTGTAAACACGCATCGTTCTCGACGGCGTCACTGAAACATTTACATTTCAGGCTTTTCTCTGACACTTTTATCCATATATTGACTTACAACGAGCTGCTAATGCTGCAGAATAAGCGTCGATGCTTGGATGACCAGTGTTGAACAACAGGAGAGAAACACGACCACTGAATAGGAATAATGAGCTTTGTGGTTAGTGTAATAATATATATTGTAAAACCTTGTATCTCCAAAATGTCAACATTTCAAGAACTACGAAAAAACAAAATGACAAGGCAATTTCGAGTTTATCTAAAGGCGTTTGAAAAGGTTTCATGAGGCTGAGAGGTCGGACAATTTTCTCATTTTCAGAGCAACTAATCCTTCAAACTTGGAGTTATGAGGCTTTCGCATGACAACGGTGATTATGCACACACACACACACACACACACACACACACACACTCAGATGGCCAAAAACAATGAGGGTGAAATAGCTCTTTAGCAGCGAAGACGTCTGAATAACAATCCACTAGTTCATCCTGTGTGCATGTGATGATGAATACCGTTTAAATAAGGCCAGGCCACGCCCCCTCAATCATTTGATGACGATTGATTGTGACACGCTAATTTTTCAAGGGTAATTTCCAAAATGCGCCTCACACGTAACGTCTGGACTTATTAATACAAACGGCGGGGCTTCGTTCGCCTCCACCCCCCCCTCCCCCCCGCCCCCCCCCGCCCCCCTCGGCATGCGACGGCGTTCGTCTGCTCCTGGCCATAATAAATCACGCCGTGACAAGCGCCGCACTCTTAACCTTGATGGACTGAGAATCAACGACCCCCTTCAAATAAAGCCTGATTACGCGATTGGCATCGATCATTGCTCTTGTCTTCTTCAATAAGGAGCTGCTTATTCCGTCGTTTTCGACCCCGACGTCCTCGACAGGAGAATTAAATAAATAAAATACAATAAAAACACACTTAGGGTCCGTGAGCTCAGTTGAGGAATCTCTAATTCCTTCAGCATGAAAAAAACTTGAATCCTGTTTTCAGTTTTTAAAGCTCCCATGTTATTCAATCTGCATTTATTATCAAATCTACTCAATCACAATAATCTTCCTAATGTTTTGCAGATAAATGTAGTTTAGTCAAACTCACAATACTGGCTCCTGATTGGCCGACAGCAGCGGCTCCTCTCATTCAAATGAGGTGAACCTGCTGAGTGGAGGCTTTCCAGTTCAGATGCCGCAAACTGGACCCTGATTGGACGGATTTTAGTCGTTCTTTATGTGAGGAGAGCCAATCAGGAGCGAGTCCAGCTGTGATGCGTTTCCTGGAGTTAGACTGAAACTTGAGTTTTGAGAATTGCAATTAAATAAACACAATTTTAACACAATTCATTAAACATCTTTGATCATATTTGTTTATAAATAGAGGAAACACTCCTATAAATTCCTATAAATAAATATAATAAAAAATACCCTTTAATG
This sequence comes from Centroberyx gerrardi, assembly GCF_048128805.1. Lineage (NCBI taxonomy): Eukaryota > Metazoa > Chordata > Actinopteri > Beryciformes > Berycidae > Centroberyx > Centroberyx gerrardi. The sequence continues at coordinate 2,672,726 of NC_136017.1, forward strand.
CATATTTTTAAGTGAAAATGCCAATAGGATCAGAGAAAATTCACTTGTTTCGAATGTGTTTTTATTTCAAGAATTTACCAGAATCAAGTGGCAGTAATTTGAATAAAGGTCAAGTTCCAAGATGATGTCAAGATTCTGATTATTTGTGAAAATTAATTCATTAATTTATTAATTCAACAGAATGTGATACAGTGGACAAAGGTGGAATTCTCTCACCATGTTGACAGACTTTTACACATTTAACAGAATTAATATTTTCCAGTGAACGATGGATTAAAGGACTTGGACATTTTCAGCTGTGTGGAAACAAAAACCAGCGCCTGTTTTTATTTTTACCTCAGTGCGTCTCCCACCCGGGGAGGTGGGGGGGGGGGGGGGACCCAGGGGTGCTACCTGTCTGTCAGTGTTACTCACAGCGGTTTGAATGCGGCGTGACAGGTGCCAATCTGCGGCGCGCGGCGGCAGCGGCGTCGCCCGCCCCGGTGCTCGGAGGCGAGCGCAGCCGCCGCATCGACACACGGCGAACATTTGAAAACGGCTTCGGAAAAACAAACAGTGTGTCTCCTGCTTTTCTTTGTTGTGGATTCTTGGGTTCAGAGGTTAGAGGTGTCAGTCCTGTTTGTGAGGAATTTATACTGAAAAAATTTCCATCTTAACAAGTCATTTAGTCGATTATCGAGTCCTAAAATCATAATTTTCTTAAAATAAGTGACAAAATCTGCCAGTGGGGTTTGATAATTTCACTTGTTTCCAATGCAAATCGACTTGTTTGAAGAATTTAGTAGAATCAAGAGTCATTTTCTTGACAGCAGTGCAGTGATCTGCCTTATTCTGACTGGTTTCAAGCAATAAAACTGTGACTCGAGTCCAAGTCATGTGACTCGAGTCCAAGTCATGTGACTCGAGTCCCCACCTCTTCCAGTGTGTGTCAGAAGCGTTGCAGCGTTCAGGACTTTCCCCTCTTACGTTTCCCAAAGGAGAAGCTTCTGCCCACATTTCCTCTTCCTGTTTACATGGGAGTGTGTGTGTGTGTGTGTGTGTGTGTGGGGGGGGGGGGGGGGGGGGGGGGGGGTTAGCTGTCAGTAACAGGTGTCAGGAGCCCCAAGTGGCCCTGGCATGGATGAACACACACACACACACACACCTACATATAGTTAGTTTTTCTATACATG